>NW_020175468.1:2403786-2406643 GCF_003031525.2 Neophocaena asiaeorientalis asiaeorientalis
CCATCCCTCTCTCCACCTGTCTGTGTGTCTCCCTGCCTGTCTCCCTCCCTCTCTTCTTATCTCTCGGTCTCCCTGTTGCACGCTCTCTCTGTCCCTTGACTCCTCTTTCTATCTTTCTATCTGGCCGCGACCCGTCTCCCACTGTCTCCCTGAACCCCTTCCATCCCTCAGTCACCATCTGCCCCTGTCCCTCTTCTCTGTACCTCTTCTTTTCCCCAACACACGGCAGCGCTTACTTTCAGGAGAAGCCGGGTGAAGGCTTGGAGTAGACTCTGGAGACCTAGAAAACCCGAGGAGCTCTCCTGGGCGTCACCATCGCGGATCGCGGCTGCAGTGGAGGGGGGCACCGAGGCAGAGGGGAGCAGCAACAACAGGACTAGCGGGTGCCACATTGCGGGGCGGGCCGGGAGGCTATGGCAAGGTCAGGGGTCAGAGCCCCCCCCACATTGTGTCAGGCCCCTCCCCTCCCCTCAGGCCCGTCTCTTCTGGGCCCTGCCTCACACTACAGATCTCGTTCCTCTTCTTCGCCCACATTCGTATTCAGACCTCGCTCCTCCTCACCTTCTCCCACGCCCTGCCCCTTCTTCTGGGACCCGCCTTTATACTAGACCACAGCCTGGTCACCGGACTCTCAGGCTCTGGCCGTCCACGGACTGTTAAATCCAAACAGTTCTGATCTCGAGCCCAGGCCGGATACCTGGAGCGCTGAATGAGCTCCTCGAGGCCTAGACTCGCCTCTATTGTCTGACCACGCCCCCATTTGCTGACCTCACCCATGAGCCCAGCCCTCTATTGGACAGTCACGCCCTTAAGGGAAGGGCCACGCCCCTTGAGCCAGAGCCGGGCGTTGATTTCAAGTTCACACCCCCATAGTCAGACCACGCTCCTGTCGGTTGACCTCGGCACTGGAGACCCAGTGTTGCCCCTGTTCTCTGATCCTGGCCATCGTGCCGGAGTCACTCTGCAATCGCAGGTGGCCCCGCCCCTGTCTTAGAGCCACGCCCCCGCACCTAGGCCACGCCTCTGTGTCCCAGATCTTGCCCCTAGCGCCCTCAGTTCCATTCCTAGGCTCTCTCTGCTCATGAAATACCTGCGTCCGAGCAGTCCTTCTGATTATCCCACTGCTTAGTTTTGTAACTATCTCTGAGAGTTTCTCCGTGTCCTTTTTCGTCTTCTCCAGGTTTTGAAACGATTAATACGCTCAATAGAGTGCAATGTAGGGACGCTGAACCCCGAGCCCTCTTCGGTTCCACTAAAAAGCTCCGCCCTCTCAAGAAACCCTAAATCCAGTCCTGTACCACCTTACAAGGAACCCGGGATCCGGGCTCCCTTTTTCCTCAGGACCCCAGAGTCTGGACCCCAGCCCCTCTTGTCTCTTGAGTTTGAACACTCAACTCCTCATCTTTAAGGGACCCTTCATCTTTAAGGGGTATAATTACGGGACCCTCATCTTTTTCCTCAGCCACCGAGGCTCTCCCCGGATCCTGGGACAGCTGCCACCTCTAGCCCACTAGTGCGTGTGGATGCGGGAGTCTCCACCTTGGTGAACCTCCAATAAACTCCTAGTCGTCTTGCCCACGACCCTTAACTCTGATGAGGTCACAAGGAAACCAATCAATCAAAAGAAATCAGTGGAATTCAATCAAAAACCCATCCCCATACCTCTAGTCTCAAAAATATACTTGACGCTGAACAGGATTCTTTTGTGGTCCTATCAATCACTTCCACATCTCCAACACACAAACTACACTAGAGGGTAGCCAGGAGTCCAGGCCCCCAGACCATTCCTCCTCCAGACTCAGGAATCTTGGCCCCCAGTTTCCTCCTCTCTCAGATACAGACAGGTTTCCTAGTCCCCATCAATCCTCCCTCAGACCCCGGTGTCCAGACCCCCAATTCTCCTCCTCTCTCAGGGGTCCAAGCATCAGAATCCCGAAATTCTCACCAGGCCTCAGCTAGACTTCACCTGTCTTTTCCCAAAGCAAAAATCCTCTCCCAGACTGTCACCATCGGATCCCCCTTCCCGCTGTCCGGCGCCCGGACCCGCCCCCCCTCCGGTCCCTCCCACTTTTCCCAAACAAAGCTCCCGGGCAACTTTCTCCCTCGCAGCGCCCCGCCCGCCCGCGGCTCCCCAGCCCCAGGCCGGGAGGTAGGTAGGAAGGCGCCGGCGGGAGTCGGGGATCCTGCTTTGGGGTGTGTGAGTTCGGGTGGGCAGTTATGCGTTATGAATTGAGGTGTTTGTGGGACCGTCTCTGAATTGTTTGCAGCCCTCTTTTTGCCGGGGGGGCCCGAGTTTGCGCTCGTGACTGAGTCTAAGTGTGGAGTTGGAACTTTCGCCAGAGTTGGGGTGTCTGTTGATGGGTCTGCGTTTGGGAGTGTGCGCCTGGGAGTCGGTGAGGATGGGGGACTGTGGGGGAAATGTCTGTGGAGGTATCGGTTTCAAGTGAGAAAGGGCCCCATGCTTGTTTCTGATCGAATTGGTTTGTGTGTGTCATTTGTGGGCGCCTGGTCCTCCTCATGGAGAAAGGAGGCCTCCTGGGTGGCAGAAGCGGGGGCTACGGTGCTTTCTGGATCTTCGGTCTTGTCTCTTTGGAGGTTTGGGGCCTGGGGCAGGAAATTAGTGGGGACCTTTCTGACTCAGCTCCTCTGTCCCTTTGTCTGGCCACATGGGGGAGAGCTGGGCTGGGATTTTGGCCTACGGGGGTCCTGAATGCCTCAGCGCCACTGGGCTCGGCCAGGGGTCTTTGTCTGGGCCGGAGCTCCGGGGTCCGAGGAAGGATGGGGTTGGGGGCCTGGACTCTGGGGTCCTGGGAAAGCTGTGGAAGACGTGGAGCCGCCAGGGAGGCGGGATCTGACT
>NW_020175468.1:2406807-2457216 GCF_003031525.2 Neophocaena asiaeorientalis asiaeorientalis
GGGGCCAGAGAGGAGGCTCTCTCACTGGCCAGCCCCTCCCCTGATGGGGGTTGTGGGAAACTGGGGGAGGGGACGCCTGGGCCCTTTGTTCTGACTTTCCTGATGGCAGGGCGCCCCTGTCCCCCAGTCTGTGGTTCTGTAGGTCTTTCCTGGCCTTGGCTTGAGTTTGTGCCCTGAGTCTCTGTCCCCTGCCCTCTGGGTCTCTGTCCCCCGACACTGGGTCTCTGTTCCCTGTCTCTGGGACTCTGTCCTCTCTCTCTAAGTCTCTGTCCCCCTCTCTCTGGATCTCCCCTCAGCCTTACTAGGGCCTGTGCCCCTCCTTCTTTTCTAGCAGCTGCTGCTCACATCCTGGCACCTGTTCTCGGGGTGGGACTGAGAAGATCTCACCCACGTCCCCCTTCCCTGCAACTAGGCTCTGACTCCTGTCTTCTTTAAACCAGTAATCCACACCCAAATTTTCAGCCCTCCTGGACACTAGTCATTACTCTGGGGTCTTCAAGACTTCATCACAATCCAGGCTCCCCTGAGAACACAGGAGAACGCTCTCACCCTAAGCTTCCCCAGAAATCCATCCCCTTTCTCCTCCAGGACCCAGGAGTCCAGGCCCCCAGTCTCCTGCTTCCCTCAGATCCAGGAGTTCGGCCTCCAGCCCCCTCCTTTCTCAGACCCAGGGGTCCAGATCCCCAAACCTCTTCTCCCTCAGATCCAAGGGTCTGGGTGCCCCCAGCCTCCTCTCTCAGACCCAGCAGTCTGGACTTCTATCCCACCCTGCTCTGAGGTCCCTCTGGGTGGGTCAAGGGAATGTTGCTGAACTCTGTGTTCCTCCAGGCCCAGATGGGGGAACCCCGGGCTGGGGCCCCCCTGGACGATGGCAGCGGCTGGACAGGAAGTGAGGAAGGAAGCGAGGAGGGCACTGGCGGCAGTGAGGGGGCGGGGGGAGACGGGGGCCCAGACGCAGAGGGTGTCTGGAGTCCAGACATCGAGCAGAGCTTCCAGGAGGCCCTGGCCATCTACCCACCCTGTGGCCGGCGGAAAATCATCCTGTCCGATGAAGGCAAGATGTATGGTGAGTCCAGCCCGCTCTTTTGCCTTAGCCCCCACTGGTTAATAAAAATATTAAGCAACACTGATGGAGCTCTAAGCACAGTTCACATAAAAGCACATTGTATCCTCAGAATGACTCAGGTAGGAGTTAGCATCACCATTTGCACAAATGAGGAAACCAAGGCCCAGCAAGGCTAAATGATTTGCCTGAGGCCACAAAGAACCAGTATGTGGAGGAACTGGGATTTGAATCCAGGCAGCCTGGCTCCAAAGCCTGCAGTCATAATTCCTCTCCCTTATAGCCCCCGGCTTGCTATGGACCTCTGGGAAATGTTGCTTCTCTCTCCTCCCCTGGTGTCCTCTCTGTTGGGAAGTTCTGCTGAAGGTCTAACTCTGTTCCATCTTTGACTTTTCAGGTCGGAATGAACTGATTGCCCGCTACATCAAGCTGAGAACAGGGAAGACTCGAACTCGCAAACAGGTCTCAGGACTGCCTTGTGGGCTTCTGTTTGGAGTGGGCTTGTCTTGTCAGGGTCAGCCTACCAGCAGATTCACATTGAGGAGAGGCTTGTTCATGTGTTTTTGCCTTTCCTTTCGGCCCCTTTGTTAGTACACTCTAACTGTGCCTATTTTGGTGTAGTTCTCTTAGCAGTTGCATGAGAACTAGAGGGTAAGACAGACCAGAAGAGAAAAGGATGGGGAAGAGAAATAAGACCCGGATTTGCTGGGTCTTGGGATGATCAGTAGTGTTAGTGAGAAAAGAATAGCCTTTATGGACACATCTGTGTTCTTACACTCCAAGATAGCTGGCACTTTCTATGTATTTGTCATCTTTCGTGTTTCAGCAGCTCCGTGGGACACCTGGAGGGAGGGAAGGGGTACGGGACGCAAGGGGTGAGTGGCTGTGGCCTGAATCTGCTTCTTTGTCACTCCCTTCAGGTCTCTAGTCATATCCAGGTTTTGGCCCGAAGGAAATCGAGGGAAATCCAGTCCAAGCTCAAGGTAGAGGTCAAAGGACCATGGCAGACACCCTGAGAGGGAGGCAGAGACCTTGAGAGGGGGGATAGGGACCCAGAGAGAGGGGGACAGAGACCCAGAGAGAGAGGGCAACAGAGGTCCAGAGAAAGAGGGAGAGACCCAGGGTGGGGGACAGACCCGGAGATGGGGACAGAGTCACACAGAAGTAGACAGATGAGGGGAGCAGAGACCCAAGGTGGGGGTTAGTGGCCCAGCAGGGGGGTGAATAGAGACCCTGGGTAGGAAGAGTTGTCATAGAGAGAGGGGGACCGAGATTTAGCTTAGGACAGGCAAGAAGGATGGGTCGTTGGGCCTGTCCTTTGACTACTGCTGTCTTCATCCTCCCTCTCCTCTCCTCCCCTCCCCTCACTGCCTTCTCCCTCTTATGCTGTGAGGATCTCCTCTTTGTCTCCTTCTGGTTCATCTTTCCATGTTGCCTGCCTGCATTTTCTGTGCCCAGAAATCTTCATTTCCTTTTGGAGATGTTCATATCCCTTTTCTTTTTTGCATCCTCTGGATTTCCTGTTCCGTCTTGGCCTGAGACCTTCATTTTCTACTCCTCTGAGTATGGGGTCTTTTCTGCCTCTTCCTTAGGACTTGGGGACCACTACTTCCTGTTCTTTTTGTGCCCAGAAGCCTCCCCATCCTTTTTCTTTAAGTCTGAAAACCTTCACTCCCAGTCTTTGGTCTTTTGTGGATCTCACTGTCCCCCTCCTTTCTGGGCTGGGAAACCTTCACCGTCTCTTCTCTCTGGGTTTAAAAGTCTCATTTCCTGTTGCCTGTGTATTCGGAAACCTCCACTTCCGGCTCTTTCTGAACCTAGAAACCCTCATTGCTGTCTTTTATTCTGGGCCTGGGAACCCCTTTCCTCCTCTAGGCCTGGCTTTCTCTACTTTCTGTTCTATAATCATCCCTTGCTCCCACTTCCTTCCATCGCTCAGCTCAGGGTGGCTGGACTATAGGGGTTGGGAGGGCAGGAAGGTAGAGTGGGGCAGTCCAGGCCTCATTTCCTAAGTCGTGTTTTCTTTCTTCCTTTGGCACCCTCACCCACCCCCATGGGCAGGCCCTGAATGTGGTAAGTCCCCTTACGCATCCTCCCACCCTCTCCCTTTCCCAGACATTCCTGAGGAGGCCAGGAGGGGCCGGGGGCTGTAGTGAGAGGGATTTGGACCCTCACCCAACCCTTTGCCTTGGCTCTGCATCTCTGCGGGCTTGCCCTGCCATGTCATTGTCCCACCCTTCCTGTGTCGACTGGGACTTCCCACTAACATGGACCTCCAACATTTCCTCCAGGACCAGGTTTCCAAGGACAAGGCTTTCCAGACAATGGCCACCATGTCCTCAGCCCAGCTCATCTCAGCACCTTCCCTGCAGGCCAAACTTGGTCCCGCCGGTCCTCAGGTGGCCTGGGTTGGGGATTGTGGGGTTCAGGGCTGGAGCGGTGGGATTGCAGTTTCAACAGGAAATTGATTGAGCCCCCTTCTTTGTCTCTTCAGACCCCAGAGCTTTTCCAGTTTTGGTCGGGGGGTTCTGGGCCCCCCTGGAATGTTCCAGAGTAAGTACTTCCTATTCTGGCTCAGCACCTGCTCCCCCTCCCCCCACCTCCAGCCCTTTCTCACCCCATCTTCCAGCTCCCAACTCTTTTGTGAGCATAGATTCTGGAGTCAGGCTATCTGAATTTGAATCCCAGGGAGGAGGCTGGGGCAGTGATCCGGAGAAGAAGACTAGGTCTGAGCTGGGATAGTGAGGAGGGGATGGGGAAGAGAGGAGAAGGAGGGATGGTGCTGGGGCCTGATGGACTGAGAAGGAGGGACGAGGCAAGGAGAGTGCTTGGGGTCTGGCTGGTGACTGGGGTTGGTGGGACCATCCAGAAATGTGCAACCTGGGGAAGGAGTGGGTTTGAGGAGGAAATAAGCTCAGCGTGGGATTGATGTGATGAATGTGAGGGGCCTGTAGGATGCCCATGGGGATAATGACCTCCCAGTGAGATTGTCTGGGCCCCAGAGGCTCATGGGAAAGGCTTGTTCTCATCCCATAAAGGGGGTTCTTGGGCCTGAGGGTAGAGCAGGGCTCTTTATCTTCTCTCAGAGTCGGAAGGAAGAAAATGGGCCCCTTTTCAGCTCTGAGAGAGCCTTGAGGGTGACAGGATATGTTTTAAGCCTAGAAGATAGAAAGGGCCCCAGAAGCTCATGGGAAATGGAGTTTTCAGCCCATGGAGGTGGCAGTGGATCCAGGCTGGGAGAGAAAAAAGTTTGCTGGGGAGGTGCTGCTGGATGGGGACAAAGGAAAGGGTCAGAACAAGTCCCTGGGGGCTGAAGGAACTACAGGTTTGCAGGGGAGAGGGTTGGGCTGGAAGGAGGGGTGGTTCAGCAAGCATCGCACTGGGCATCGGGGTCCCACCTTTTATGGGGCTGATAGTCAAATGGGGGCAACGAATGTTAATTAAATCATCACCTAAATAAAAACAAAATTGAAGTGTGTGCCGTAGTGTGGAGAATCAAAACAAGTTCTTGGGTGACGGAGAGAGTTCTGGGGGTTTTTCTGAGGAGGTAACACTGAAGGCCAAGTAGGACTTAGCAAGGTATATAACGGAGTTGGGAATATTTTAGGTAGAGAAAACAGCATGTGCCAAGGCCCTGAGGTGTGAAAGTTTGGGGACTTCCAGAAACCGAGAGAAGTATTAAGCCATTGGCTGGTCAGTCAGATGTTTATTGAGCACCTACTAAGTGCCTGGTACTCTTTTTGTATTGGGGACCCAGCATTGAACAAATTAGAATTCCTGCTTTCGTGGAGCTTATATACTTGGAGAGGGGAGGAGGCAGACAATAAACATATAGATAAATAAATAAGCATTAATAAGAAAAGAATAAATGTGGGAAATAAAGCAGGGTATATATCCTCTTTTTAGACAGGGGTCACGAGAGGCCTCTCTGAGGAGGTGGCATTTGAGCCGTGGCCCTAATGGATAAGAGGGTAGGGTATTGGGGTTTAGATTTCAGAACTGGGATGGCAAGTACTAGGTTATGGTTTCTGCGGGTTCAGGTCTAAATGTCCATGGAGTTTGTGTCTTTCTGATCTTGACCTTTTGACACTTGGCCTCTGCCTGCCCTCTGACATCTCAGTCTCCTCACCACTATCTCCTGGGCTACCCATAGGTTATTGGCTTCTAGAGCCTTGTTGTCGAATACTGCAGTCACTAGCCACATGTGGTTATTGAAATGTAAGTTAATTAAAATTAAATAAGAATTCACTTCCTTGGGAATTCCCTGGCGGTAGAGTGGTTAGGACTCGGCACTTTCACTGCTGTGGACCAGGTTCAACCCCTGGTTAGGAAGATCCCGCAAGCCACTCAGCGTGGCCAAAAAAAAGAATTCAGTTCCTCAAATATCCTAGCCACATTCATACTCAGTAGTCACAGGTCATGTGCTCAGTAGCCACGTGTGGCCAGTGGCTACTGTATTGGATGGCACAGATACAGAACATTTCCATCATCGCAGAAAATTCTATTGGACAGCCCTGCTTTATTTTATTTTATTTTTTAAACATTTATTTTATTGAAGTATAGTTGAGGCTTCAATGAAATGGTGCCCATAATGTACTTGCACAGGGTCTGGCTTGTCATGGCCCCTCAGTAAATGTTAGATGGTACGATTAGCATCTTTCCTTCTTACTGACTCCCAGTTTCCTTTCTCCCTCAGTGTGAAGCCATTCTCGCAGACACCGTTCTCCTTGTCACTGACTCCTCCATCTACTGACCTCCCAGGTAAGAGCCTGTTCCGCACCCTCTCTTGTTTTCCCCTCTCTCTTCTCAGCCCTGACTGCCTTTCCTTCAACCTTCCATTGATCAGGGGATACATTCTTACTGAGATCCAGCTCTCAGGCAGGGCCTGTGAGGGTATGGAAAGATGAGTCACAGACTTTATAGTGGTTAAGAGCCTGGCCTCTGTAGCCAGATCTACTGGGTTTATGGTCTGTCACTTGCTGACCTAAAGGACATCAGGGATATTGATATATTAATCAAGAGTCTTTAGCTGCACATGACAGAAACCCAAATCAAGCTAGATGACCAAAAAAAAAAAAGGGGCGGGGGGGATTTATTGGTTCAGGTAACTGTTATTTCAGGAGTTATGGCTTCAGGCATGGCTGGATCCAGGGGCTCAAATGGTAGCATCAGGACTTGCCTGGGTCTGCTTTCCTCTGTGGTGGCTTCATTCCCAGGCAGGCTCTGCTTACCTGGTAGCAAAGATGGCTTCCAGAAGTCCATGCTGATGTGGTCCTAAGTACTCACATTGGTGAAAGAGAGCTCTCAGGTTCCACAGATTCATCAATTGGGAATGTTTTTGGCTGCAAGTTACAGAATATCCAAATTAACAGTGCCTTAAACAGTAAAGGCTTTAATGATTCCACATAACAAAAAATCTGGAGGTGGGCTGCTCCTGTGCTGGTTCAGCAGCTCAGCAATACCAGAACTGGCATCTCTACAAGTCTCTTGGCCTCTGTTTTATTATCCCAAGATGGCTGTTGTGACTCCAGGCAACACATTCCAAGCAGGACTTGGCCAGAGCCAAAAGCTTTCTCCTCCCAAAGTTCTGTCTTTTTCATTCAGGAAGAAACTCCTTCCCAGAAGCCCCCCAGCAGATTTCCCCTAACGTCTCATTGGCCAGGACTGTGTCACATGGCCACCTCTAGCTGCAAGGGAGGCTGGGAAAGTGAGTATTTAGCTTTTTCAGCTTCTAAGTGGAGGCAGGCAAGAGAGAACAGTGCTTGATATATTCAATAAATGTTAGCAATTATTATTGTTTGTTCTTCTCTCTCTAGGGTACGAGCCCCCCCAAGCCCTCTCACCTCCTGCTTTGCCCCCACCTGCCCCATCACCCCCAGCCTGGCAGGCTCGGGCTCTGGGCACTGCTCGGTTGCAGCTGGTAGAGTTCTCAGCCTTTGTGGAACCTCCGGATGCAGCTGACTCTGTGAGTGAAATTTTGGGATAGTCACTGGGGAGTTTTGGAATGAAGGGGGTTATAGGAAGGGAAAGCATAAAGCAGGGGTTCTCAAATTTTAGCATGTGTCAGAATAACATGGAGGGCTTGTTAAAACACAGATTGCTAGGCCCACCCTTGGAATTTCTGATTCAGTTGTTCTGGTGTAGGATCTGAGAATTTGCATTTCTAACAAGCTCGCAGGTGATGTTGATGCTGCTGGTGCAGGGACCACACTTTGAGAACCTACTAGAATAAAGAAAGTGGAAGGTCATGGGGTCATGGATTGGAAAGGCCAGAGGACATCATCCAGGACATTGTTCATTCATTCAGTAAACATTTTTGAGTGCCTACTGTGTGCCAGGTTTTGGGGTGGATACTGGGAGCCTGGAGAAGAAAATCTGTTTCTAGGTGCCAGCTTTCCTGGCCTAGGATGGAGACAGATGCCATATTAGTCAGAGTGGACTGACTGTTAGAAGAAATAACTCCCAACCCTCAGGGACTGAACAACATAGAAGTTTCTCACTCATTAACATTTCAGTGTGGCTGGTTGGTAGGAGCCTTCCACACAGTGATTTGGGGAATCCAGGCTTCTTCCATTTTGCGGCTCTGCCATTTTCTAGGGCTTCAGAAGATGCTGCTGGATGCTCTGCATCTGGCTGGCAGATGGTGGAAGGCAGAGAGTCAAGACTTATGCAGGTTTTATGAATCTGGCTTGGAAGTGGCCACTATTAGGTCTGCTTACATCCCATTGGCCAGAACTTAGTCATGTGATCACACCTAACTGCAAAGGAGCCTGGGAAATGTAGTTTAGCTGTGTGAAAAGGAACTGGGATTTGTGAACAGAGTCTCTGCCATAGTGACCTAAACGCCAGTTTCTGTATATCGTGGTCCTGGTAAAACCCAAGTCAGATGAGGTTAAAACCCTCCCATCTCACTTGGAACAAAAGCTAAAGTCCTTTCAGTTGCCTACAAAGCTCTGGTTGATCTGACCCTCATTTCTGTTCTGATCTTACCTCCTGCCCTCTCACCCTTGTTTACTCTGCTCTGCCACACTGACCTCCATGCCCTTTCTCAAACATGCCAGGCCCACACTTGGTTCAGGGCCGTTGCATCTGGATGTCCTTTCCCCAGATATCCCCATTCTCTCCCTCCATTCATTCAGGCCATCGCTTGTCTTCTCAGATTGGCTTTCCCAAGTCACTTTATGGAAAATGACAGTCTTGCCAGCATTACTATGCTTTATTTTTTCATAGCATATGTCACTCTCTGAAGGTTATATTATATCCATGGAATGATTTTTTAAAATTTCTGTCTCTGCCGGTAGCTCCATGAGGTAAGGTAGCCCTGGGACCCAGAATAGTGCCTGCACACAGTAGGTCTCTCGACAGATGTCTGTTGAATAGCAAGTGTGTGCTGGGATAGGGGAAGCTCACATTTCTGTGGGTGTACAGAGGAGTAATTGTACCTGGGGAGTGAGTGAAGACTTCCCTGAGATGAATTTGCCATGTGCGGAACTGGATGTTTCAGACACAGAGAAACAGCATGAAGTTTTCAGGGAAACAAATAATTGAATATGGTGGGAGCTGGTGAGGCTGCAGATAGGTGGGTAGGTGCTGGTTCTGGAGGAACTGACATTGCCAAGCTGAGCGAGGGACCCAGACTTTGTTTAGAGGGTAGTGGGGAACCACGGAAAAGGTAGGGTATAGAGATGCCATCTGATTGCGATCAAGGGAGGCTTTCAGGAAGAGGCAGATTTGGACGGACTTGGGCTTGGAAAGACAGAAGGAGGATTTGTATTGGAAGAGAAGAAGGGGAATATTTTCAAGGTATGGACAGAAGTGATAAGAATAAGAACAGATAGGAAGTCCTGATGTGGGCTCTGTGGATTTCCACCCATCCATCCATCCATCCATGAATACCTATTAAATACAGGGTCAGGTTGAGGGGGTGTGGGCTTTGTCCTAGGGGTACTGGAGAGCCAAGGGAGGATTATGAGCAGGGGAGGGCCAGGGTTAGCTCTTTAGCCAGTGAGTGAAGAACTGAAGAGGAGATTGGAGGCTGGGAGGCCAGGGAGAAGGCTGGGGTGAGGGTGGGAGAGGACAGGGCTGTGGGGATGGTGAGCAGGGGACAGGGCAGGGAATTGGAAAGTAAGGACAGGGCTTGGGGACTGAGATACTGTGGGAGTAAAGGGGCAGCAGGGAGTGGGGACAGTGCCTGAGAGCTGGGCCCAGTGGAACAGCGAGCAGGAGCTGTGGCGATGGTGACGGGGTGTGGGATGGGCTTGGGCAGCGAGGGCTGGGGGTCCAGCCCATCTCCCACTCCTCACCCGTGGCTGTCCCTCCTCAGTACCAGAGGCACCTGTTTGTACATATCAGCCAGCACTGCCCCAGCCCCGGAGCGCCCCCCCTCGAGAGTGTGGACGTCCGGCAGATCTATGACAAATTCCCTGAGAAAAAGGGTGGTCTGCGGGAGCTGTATGATCGTGGGCCCCCCCACGCCTTCTTCCTGGTCAAGTTCTGGGTGAGTTCCACCACCAAAAACAAAAGTGCTCACGAGTCACGTGGCCTCCTAGCTAAGGCCACTGGCTCTAACAGAGAGTCTCGGGACTTAACCAGGTCAGCCTGGGCCTTACCAGTCCTCATGGCTCAGAGTGTCAGCCCCCTCAGCAGCAAGGAACACCAAGGAGTTCTGGATGGGACCAGTGCAGGTGTGGAGACCTCCAGCCTCCCCAGGTCCCACTAGACTTTGCCACACCCAGTCACGCAACTTATACGGCCCTGGGGATTTGCTTGTGACATTTCAGACTTCCCTATGTCCCACCTGACCACACCAAACCTTGTTGCTAAGGAATGGCTCCTTCCCCTTAGCAAATGAATCCTGGAGTGTTTGGTCTCTAAAGAGGGGACGAGGCTTTACTGGGTTTCACCAGACCCTGTTGCTAAGAATGTCTGGCCTTGAGGAAGGGACTGAAGGAGCTGGGGAGTGGCTTTGTAAAGTCCTGTATTTATTTAGCAGTCATTTATTGAGCACTTAATGTATATAAGCCCTGAGCCAGGTATGTAATTGTGAATAAGAGGGTTTCTTAGGCTTATTTGGTGTGGTGTCCAGTACAATGACTGATGCTATATATAGGGGTTCAATCAATATTTGAATGTTTAGGTGGTGCTAACTCTTGTGGTAACCAGGGCTGTGGAGGGATATACGTAGTCTCCGAGAAAGAAAGCCCGTAGCTTCCATGGTTATAAAGCATTCTGGTATGTGATGTGGAGGCCTGAGACGGCTCTGAGGATGTGCTGCTGAAGTTTTAGGCATTGTTAGGGCTTAAGACACGCCTCACAAGGTCCCAGGTCTGGAGAGCAACCCTTCAGAAGCCCAGTATGTGAAGGGCTGCAGGGGAGTGGCCGGGAAGGCCTTCTGTTTTCTTTAGCTTCACAAGGCCCTGTTGCCAGGGTGATGGATGGAGTCAGGCCTCTGAGGAGAGCACTAAACCACCCTGGAGAATGACCTGACCAAGTTAGCAACTACAGTTAGGAAAAGGAAGAGATATGCCTCCTGGGAAGGTGACCAAGGGGCTCAGACCAAAGGTGTGATGGGGTCTTAGGCTTCATTAGGCTCCACTTGGCCTAATGGACTGTCTTCCAATTGGCCACTGGGGTCATGAAGGGATCTGACACCTGAGAATTGGCTGAAAGGGCCTGGGAGAGTTTTCTAGAGAGGAGTCAGGGTTCCCCAGACCTCACCATGCCCCATTGCTAGGGAATAGCCACTTGTCTTAGCAACCAGGGTCAGGAAGGGCCCTGAGGGAGAGCCTCTGGTTGCTAGGGAATAGCTGCCTCCTTAGTAACCAGGCCCTTGGAAGGGGCTGAACACCTGAGTTGGGGGTTTCAGGAGAAAAAGTTGAATTCCAGGGCCTCCTTGGTGGGGAAGTTACTGAGGAGAGAGGGTCAGGACCATGGGGGACCCAGACATGTTTAACACTGATGGAAGGAACGGTGGGTCTTCTCCAGAAACTGGCCCATGGAGAGGTGGGGACTTTAAATGTTGAGGAAGAGAGATGGGCAACTGCAGGGCAATGGGTGACACCAGGCCATGAAGCACAGTTCCCACTTTAGAAGAGTCCCCACTGTTTATAAGGGACACCCCCTCCAACTTACCTGTGCCTCCCCATCCCCAGGCGGACCTGAATTGGGGCCCGAGTGGCGAGGAGGTGGGGGCCGGCGGTAGCAGTGGTGGCTTCTATGGAGTGAGCAGCCAGTACGAGAGCCTGGAGCACATGACCCTCACCTGTTCCTCCAAGGTCTGCTCCTTTGGCAAGCAGGTGGTGGAGAAGGTGGAGGTGAGGCTGGAGGGGTGGAGCTCTGGGCGGGTGAGTGCCCAGCCACCTGCCACTTTGGGGGTGCAGACTAAATGGACTGGGAGCCACGACAGCTCAGGCCTTTGGGGGTCTGCATGGTGGGTGGGGGGTGTCCTAACCTCTTTTAATGCACGGGCTTAGAGCTAATCCGGAGTTCCAAAGTGATGTGTAGAGGTCACTTTGAGGGTTTAAAGATACTGTGTGGTACAGAGATTTACAGTCACTAAGATTCAAAAGGTTCTTGTGGATTTGGAGGAGTCCGTAGGGCAAGGAGGTTCAAGGGTCACACTTAGGGGTTGCGGAGGCCTTGAGGGGGTTCTCAAGTACAGAGGTCAAATAGACTTTGGAGATCTCATGGAGAGTCTTTGGAGGGTTTGAGGGTATCTGAGGGCCTGGAGGGTTTTGAGGGTTCAGAGCACAGCTTTGAGGGGCTGGAGGGGTCCCTAGTTCCAGGCTCAGTGAGCCTGAGCTGGGTACCCAAGGGTTCAGGGTCCCATCTTTGGTCACTGTGGATGGGACAATGGAGGGAAGATGGCAGTGGGGAGTGGGTGTGGCATCTGAGTGGGGCTCAATTCCTGGGGCGACCCCTGTGTCTCTGAGTCACTGTCCCCTCCACTCCCTGTCCCCTGGTTCAGACGGAGCGTGCCCAGCTGGAGGACGGGAGGTTCGTGTACCGCCTACTGCGCTCACCCATGTGCGAGTACCTGGTGAATTTTCTGCACAAGCTGCGCCAACTGCCTGAGCGCTATATGATGAACAGTGTCCTGGAGAACTTCACCATCCTCCAGGTGATGCGCTGGTGCTGGGCCTCAGCAGGGACCCTGATACGGAGGGGAGTGCCTGCAACAGACCCTCAGCCTAGGGACCCTTTACCTGGGAAACTGACACAGTGGGGACCTCACACTTGACCCTTAGCTTAGGGGACCCGTTTACCCAGGGAACTGTTATGGTGGGGATTCCACAGCATTCTCATAAAAGGGAAATTGACCTGGAGGACACCCCACAGTGGATCTTCAGCCTAGGGGACCCCCTTCACAGGGAACCTAACCTTAGCCCAGGGAACATGATATGGTAGAATCTCCTTTAACTTTGGGAAGTATGATGTGGTGGGGACCCCCTTGACCCTGTAATGTGATATAGCATCTGATATGAGGCCCCTCCCTACTGACGGTGAGACCTAGAACCTGGCATGTTGGCATCCCATCTACCTGGGGGAACATGACATGGTGGGGATCCCTTTCTTGGGTATCCCATGATTCCTCGGGCAGGGCACAGTGTTCCCTGCCCTCCCTTCTAAGCATAAACCCCTTCTCCTGGCCTCCTTGGCAGGTGGTGACAAACAGAGACACCCAGGAACTGCTGCTCTGCACCGCCTATGTCTTCGAGGTCTCCACCAGTGAGCGGGGGGCCCAGCACCACATTTACCGCCTGGTCAGGGACTGAAGGGGGACCCCAGAAGTGGCTCACCCCCGGAATACCCTCCTCCCAGGAAGGACCTCCAGCTTTCCTCACGTTTCTTACTTGGCGGGGGGGTGGGGGTGGGTGGGCTGCTCCCTCTTAGGACCTTAAAAGCTCAATGGTGAGTTGAATGGGCTGGGACTGAGGGGAAAGGATGGATCCTGATATTGGGACCTCACAGGGGTGTCTGAAAGGACAGATCACTCCAGAGCATTTGACACTGGGGACAGGAGTGAGACAACCGGTGGGACAGCACTGGTTTCTGTCTCCGACAGGCATCCTCCCCCTTCTCTGTTTTGGAGGTCTTGGAGGGCCCCAGTTACACATTGGCTTGTCCCTCTCTGTTTTGCAGCAACCCCCTTCTTCCCAATCTGCCTCTCCTTACCAGCCCCATCCCAGGACCCTGATATTGAATTTTGAAGGTTAACCCTTTCTGTGCAGGAGTAGAGCCAGGTGGGCCCTGGAAATATTTTTTTTTTTTAATATAACAAGAGATATTTATAAGTGGGTGTTAGGGTCATGACTTTTTCTCAGCTGGGCAAGCAGTGGGGTGAGGCTTTTAAATCTCATGTCCTCTTCTAAATGGGCCGTGGGGCTAGGCTGTGTTGCCTCCTTCTCCTCCCCTCCCCCCAAAGTGTGTTGGTTTGTGTTTTGACAGAGGATAAAGCTATTTTACCAAAACGCAGGGGATTTATTTGGCGTTTGGGCTAAAAATAATCTAGTGGGAGGTGGTAGGCCGACAGAAGAGGCAAAGAAATGAGGTGTCTTTGGGGCAGGAAGCTGGTGGCCGGAAACCCCAGGTCCCACGGGAGAGGTGACAACAGCGGGTCAGGCAGACATCTGGGTCCCCGAGGGGAATGAGGGCTCAATGGCTGGGACCAGCTGGGGATTAAACAAATATTTACAGGCGACAGGGAACTAAATGCCCAGGGCACTTGAGGGGGGCGGGGCAGGGCTTCGGGAAGGTCGGGGCCTATCGGTACCGAGCGAGCCGATCGTAGACGTGGTCCAGGTTTCTGCACAGGAATATGGAGAGCGTCATGAAGCTGAGCTATAGAGAAAGGAGACGCGGTCAGAGAGGTCGAGGGGGTGCCGGGGAGAGTTGGGGGTCCCCAGGGAAATAACCTAGGGGGTGGGGCCAGGGGAAGAAAATAAGGGCCCTCGAGTTGGGCGGGGTTGCGTCATGGGAGGTGTGGAGAAGGGAGTAGGTAGGAGATGGGCGGGACTAGAGGGAGAACTGGGCCTGGTCGTGAAAGACTCAGTCAGGGACGGGAGTTTGGAGAATATGGCGGAATTAAGGGTAAAAGGGCTAGAGGTCATTGGGTAGGACACCAAAGGGCGGGCCGGGGAGGGGTGGGAGCGGAGTTGAAGCAGGAAGGAATAGGGTGGGGTAAAGGGAATCCAGCTGCGTCTAGCATAGGTCTAGAGTCTGAGAAGCCGCGTGATCCGGAGAAAGCCCAAAGTCCTTTATTCCGGAGGCTTATCTATCTCGCCCTCCGTCTCGGCCTCTAATTCCATCTCGGCCTCCATCTCCGCGCCTACACTCCCGGTCTCAGGTTGTTCCTCGTCTTGATCCCAAAGGGGCCAGGGCCCCAGAGCCATGGGCAGCTTACCCTGCGGGGCCTTGTCCCCCCAGTTAGGGCAGGCACCGCCATGCCCCAGCCAACCCACAGACTGCTGCTACGCCCGCTGCTGCTCAGCACACCATAGCGCCTGCCGCTGCCATCGGTGCTCTGGCCGGGCCCGCAGTTCGAACCTGCGGCTGGCGTTCCCGGGGGAGCATGCTGCGTGGTAGTAGCAGGCTCAGCCCCGCCACACTCACCTGAGGGGAAAGGGGAGGGATATTGCGGCCAATAGCAGGAGGCTGATATGCCAAGGAGGACCAATGGAAGCCTCGCGAGGAAGGGCGGGAACGCCTGCTCCTTCCGCGCAACCAATCAGGGCTCACAGAGGCTAGGTCTCCTCCCTCGTCCCAGGTGGAGCCTCAGGAGGGCCTGGATTGGCTGACGCTGTACCAGGGTTGAGCCTTTCCCTGAGAGAATGGTTGGACGCGCAATTTGGGGCGGGGCCATCTAGACCAATCGCGAGTGGGGGCGGGACCAGATTACCTCAAGTAGACCCACGCCGAGACAAATTCCCACTATGGAGATGAGGTTGTTGTGCAACCACTTCTGGAGGCTCCGTGCGCAGCCCTGGGGATATAGGGGAGAGGTTACAGGTAGGGTTCTTTTGGGGATTCGCCCTCAAGCCTGGGCCCACTGTTCTCCTCCGCCCAGCCCTAACCCTTCTTTCAGGTACCGCTCCCCTTCCATAGTTACCAGGGTTCTCTAGTCTCTCCGCTTCGGCCGGTCCAAGCCTTCCCCTCCCCAGGCATCAGCGTTCCAGATCCTGCCCTTTCGCCTAGGCCTTTTCTTTAGGCCCCGCCCTTCAAAAGACCCCGCCCCTTGTAGGAGCTCTGCCCCTCTTGTAGTACCTCCCTTTCTCGTAGCTCCACCCTGTCAGGCCCCTCCTACGTCCTGCGCTCCAAATCCTCCCCACCTCACGGTAGATGTAGCTGTTCGCGGGGACCAAGCAAATGTCTGCATTGTGTCGGGGCCGCGCCAGTTGTCCGAGCCCGCTGAACTGAGGGAAAGGGATCTTATCGAAGATTGCGGAGTCGTTGGTCGCCGATGAGTTATAGCAGGAGCAGGGCACGCGATGCCCTCTCGATTCGTTGCTCCTCAGGCTGGGGATACGGAACCAGTCCTGAGGAGAGTTCCAGCCGCAGCAGCGCAGCTAGGAGAGGGACAAGAGTCAGAGGAACAGGGGCTGGAGGGATGCAAGATGCTTTGGGGGATCAGGGGACTGGGTGATGGGTATGAGGTCATACTGGGGAGTAGAGGGCTAAGTGGTGGGTGCAGGGTGGGGGACTGTGAGCTGGGCTGGGGTCATGGCTGGGCCAGGAGACATTAGGCGAACATGAGGTTGGGAGAGACAAGTCACGGGGGTAGGGGTCATGGGGCTCGGGGGAGGAACTGCAGAATCGTGCTGTGGAATGAAGAGTGGATAGGCAGTACAATTCAGCCTCAGGGAGGGGACAAATGGATGGGAGGGCGGGGTCATGTGAGTGACCAGGGAACGGAGTCTCACTTGGGCCGGGTCCCTTGGGAACCAGAGTCACTATTGGGCAGGGAGTGGGGTCACGCTAGGGCCTTGGGGCTGAGGGTGGAGTCTTGTCGAGGCGGGGGGCGGAGCCACTGCAGGAGCTGGGAGCTGGGGCACTGGGCCACGTCGCCGCGGCTGGAGGTGGAGTAGGTGAGTAGGGTTACTTTAGGGTCCTAGAGCTGGGGGCTCAGGTCGCGTCGGGGCCAAGTCTCTTCCAGGCAGTGGGCGGAGCCACGTCAGAGTCCCAGAGCTAGAGGGAGGGATCCTGGTGGGTGGGGGACTCACACACCTGAAACTGCACGTAGTCCCAGCTCTCCTCCGCAGCCGTCTCCTCCGGGTGGGCGCGGTAGGTTTGGATCGTCTTCAGCACGACGTTCTCCACTTTCCGCTCCAGCTGATAGGCCGAGAGTGAGGATGAACCACCACCTGCCTCCCCACCGCCATCTGCCCCAACCCACTCCAGCCACTCCGTGGTTGTCTTAGCCTCAGGTAGTCCCTGAGCATCTTCAGGTCGGCCTCGGTTTTTCGCTAAATGGCTAGCTATGTCTCTATCCCTCAAAATCTCCCTCTCTCTGCCTGTTTCTATCGTCTGTCTTTCTGTTTCTCCACTATCTCCCATGATCTCATTCGGTTTCTGTCTCTTTCTCGGAGCCTTCTGTTTCTCTGAGGTTTGTTTGTTTGTTTTCCTGCTTCCTTTTGGATTTGTGTCTCTCTTCCTCTGTCCGTGTCGGTGAGTCTCTCTGGCCCTCCCTGTCTCTAGCTCCTTCTCTGTGTCTCTCTGCTAGTCTCTGCATCTGTCTCTGTCTTTCCGTATCTCTGTTTCTTTCTGTCTTCTCTATCTCTGTTATTTCTCTTTGTCTATGTCAGCCCCTGTCTGCCTTTGTTTCCGTCTCTTTCTACCACCCACTAGCTGGGGTTGGCGGGGGGAGAAGGGGAACTCACCTGGACCTTCTGAGTGGAGATGAGGATTCCCAGGGTGATCTGTGTGGCAAACAGGAGCAGCAGTGTCCCAAAATACTGGGGAGGGGCAGAGTGGAGAGGTCAGGCTGAATCCCTCCGCAGGATGAAGGAGCTGCCAGGGCTCTATTTGAGGGCAAGATGTGAATGAGCCTAGGGATGGAGGGGGAAGGGGCACTCACCAGGCCCAGGAGGCAGCGGAACTCCTTCAGGGCCCCCACACAGCCCAGGAGGGCAAGGCCCATGGTGAGGATTCCAGAGATGGCCAGGGCCTTGGACCAGATCTGCAAGGGCATGAAGGACAAGCCTGGGGGAGGTGAGAGGCAGTGACGTTTGGCTCCATGTGCACAGCTCCAGGCAGCCCCATTCCATACCCACACACCACCCAAGCGGGGGACAGTAACCTGGGGGACCTCTTCCTGGGCTCCTGGCATCCTTTTCTCTGGGTCTCTGTCCCTGTCCCACCCTGAATCTCTCTATCCCTTTTCTTCTGGGATTCTCTCCACCTCTCTCTGTGGGTCTCTGTCCCTCTCTCTCTTTGGATCTCTGTTCCCTTCTTTCTAGATCTCTGTCCCTCTTTCTTCCCAGTCTCTGTCTTTCCCTCTTGTTCTCAGTCTCTCTTTCCTCCATCAGCTCCTACCCACCCCCAATAGTTTCAGCCCCATCACTTGTTCTGTGACATTGGATCAGCCATCTAAACCTCCCTGAGACCTAGGGAATAATGTTATCTATTTCCTAGAGTTGTTTTGAGCAACACATGGGAGGCATGTGTTCAACTGGTCCTCTACACAGGGCAAACACATTACATATGAGCCATTAGGATTTTGACTATTACCCCATTGTTATTTTCCTACAATTATTATTAGTGTTGATCTGTTCTTTTACTTCCTTGCTGTGTGACATCCAGTAAGTGTCTTCCCCTCTCTGAGCCTCAAGAGAGGGAAGATTTATGGGAGAATCTGATGAGCCTCTGCCCAAGATCTGACACCTAGGAAGTGTCTGAGAAATGGCCATTATTATTACTGGTATGCACAACTCATTTGCCAGAGGAAGAAGCTGAGGCTCGGAGAGTTATGGCAGTAGCAAGTGGTGGAGCAAAGCCTGCGATCAGAACAGGGAGTTGGGCACCATGGGCCTCCCTGGGTTGAGGGAGACCACAGGAGGTCCTTGGAAGGGAGCCCAGTTCATGCCTGCTCCAGGAAGGCCCACCCGGACTGCCCCAGCTCCCTTACCCACAAAGGACACGAAGCTGGTCTTGTCGATGAGTATCCAGATGCCGAAGCAGAAAATAAGGCTGCCTAGGACCTGGGGAGAGGAGGGGAGAGCATGGCCGGTGGGCAAAGGGGGGTTTGAGATTGGGCAGCTGCGGCAGGGGCTGGGGCCTGGGCTGGGGAGCCGGGAGGCAACTCACGAAGAAGAAGAGGTTGAAAACGAAGAGGAGGTACTTGATGAGGCTGAGGCAGCTGTCCTGGGCTGACATCTTCTCCTAGAGGTGTGAGAGAACAGTGGGAGGGACAGGACAGAAGGGGTGGTGGCAGTAGGGGGACGCAGGCCTGAGAGAGAGATAGGGAGAGGCCGAGAGAGAAGAGAAAGGAAGAACTCAGAGAAAGAGGAAGTTCCAGGGGCAGAGCCCCACCCCCTCCCTTTACATGCGAGGTGACTTTCTTCTGTGTCTCTGTCCCCATCTCCCTCACCTGCCCCACTGGGATGCACACACCAGTACCTGAGGGGCCTTGGAATTGGTGGGCACCAAGGACACACCAGGCAGTTTTTCCCAGGTCTCCATGGCTCAGGCTGGGGGACGCGCAGGGAATCCTGATCTACTTCCACCCACCTACTCTGGGCACCAGGACCCCAGGCCGGCCCTGGACAGCAGCCGACCTCACAGACACTCTGACCTCACTGCCTGCAAAGCTCTGCTATCTCTGCATTCATCTCTGTCCCTGCTTCCCGGCCCTCCCAGTTTCTTGTCTTCCTCTCTCTCGGTCTCTGTTCTTTTCTCTCTGGATCTTTATCCTCTCTTTACCTCTGGGTCTCTGTCCCCTTCCGCCCCAGGTCTCTATCCTTTCCCTGTCTGGTTTCTGGCCGCTTATCTATGTGCCTGCCCTTCTTTCTCTGTTTATCTACCCCCTTCCCCCACCTTCCCGACATTGCCCCTCTCTCGGAGTCTGCATCCTGTTCTTGGCAACAAGTGTAGACCAAGGTCCTCCCACGTGCTGGGCCAGGGGCTGTGCACCTGGGGGAAGCGAAAGTGCTGCAGGTCCCAAGTGGGAAGGTCCCCAGTGCGAGGGGGTGACTTGGCCGTACCAGAACACTCAGAGCGGAAGCTGAGCCTTGGGCAGTACTTCCTGCTTCTGCAGTGAGGCCCCTAGAGGGGCAGGCCCCACAGGAGTCAGGATTGAGCCCAGGACCTTGGCCATTAGATCCGGGTGTGCAGTACCTGATTGTCTCTAGGCCCGAGCCCCGCAGCCAGCAGCCTTTGAGGTCTCCCCTGATGCCCTGCAGGCTCCTCAATTTTGTCAAGTCCTAAACGCCTCATGGATTTTTAACATCATGGATGCTCCTACCATCTTGACATCCACCCAGGCCCTGGAAAACCAGACCTTCTTAGAGACCCAGTACCCTCTCTTTCTTCTGAGCGATCTCATCCACTTTTTTTTTTTAAGTCTCCAAATGTAATTATTTGTTATTAATGTCATCAAAAATCAATTCATATTAATAGTATTCTGATTTTTGACTCGGGGCTTTCTTTTTTCCTCCAACTTTACTGAGGAATAACTGACAAGTATAATTGTACATATTTAAAGTGTACAGAATGATGATTTTATATGTATATATGTACATACATATATACGTATATGTATGTAGTGGAATGATTGCCAGGCTCAAGCTAATTAACATATTCATCACTTCACATAGTAAACTTAGTGTGTGTATGGTGAGAACACTTAAGATCTACTCTCAGCAACTTTCCAGCACACAAAACTGTATTATTAACTATAATTGTCATGCTGTACGTTAGATCCTCTGATCAGAACTTATTCCTCTTATAACCGAATGTTTATACTCTTAGACCTGTGTCTCCCCATTTTCCCCACTCCCCAGCCCCTGGCAACCACCATTCTACAATCTGTTTCTGTTTCTATGAAATTGGCCTTTAAATTTTTTTTTAAAAAAAGATTTTACATATAAATGGTACCAGTATTTTTCTTTCTCTGGCTTCTTTCACCTAGCAGAATGCCACCTCCCCCTCCCCCCACTGCAGGTTCATCCATGTTGTCCCAAATGGCAGGATTTTCTTTTTTATGGCTGAATAATATTCCATTGTGATATATATATATTAAAGTTAGGGTTAGGGATGTATCACATTTTCTTGATCTATTCATCTGTTGAAGGACATTTGCTTCCATATCTTGGCTATTGTGAATAATGCTGCAATGAACATGAGTGAAAAGATATTTCTTCAAGATACTGACTTCATTTCCTTTGGATATATACCCAGGAGTGGCATTGCTGGAGCATACGGTGCTTCTATTTTTAATTTTTTGAGGAACCTCCATACTGTTTTGCATAGTGGCTGCACCAATTTATACATTCCCACAAGAGTGCACAATGGTTCCTTTTTCTTCACATCCTCACCAACACTTGTTATCTCTTGTCTTTTTGATAATAGCCATCCTAACAGTTATGAGGTGGAATCTCATGGTTTTGATTTGCATTTCCGTCATGATTAGTGATGCTGAACACCTTTTCATACCTCTGTTGGCCACATGTATGTCTTCTTTGGAAAAAAATGTCTATTCAGGTCCTTTGCCCATTTTCAAATTGAGTTATTTGCTTTTTTGCTGTTGAGTTATATGAGTTCTTTATGTAATTTGAATATTAACCCTTTATCAGGTATATGGTTTGCAAATATTTTCTCACATTCTTCATTGAAAACTTTGCCCTTTCAATATATTGATTGTTTCCTCTGCTATGTAGAAGCTCTTTTGTTTCATGTAATCTCACTTGTTTATTTTAGCTTTTGTTTCCTGTGCTTTTGGTGTCTTATCCAATAAACTATTGCCAAGACCAAAGTGGTAAAACTCAAGGAGCTGTTTCCCTATGGTTTTCTTCTAGGAGTTTTACAGTTACAGGTTTTACATTTAAGTCTTTCATCCTTTTCAAGTTAATTTTTGTGAATGGTGTACAATAGTGGTTCAGTTTCATTCTTTTGCATGTGCTTATACAGTTTTCCCATTTATTGAAGAGACTGTCCTTTTCCCACTGTGTGTTCTTGGCACTCTTCTCAAAAATTAGTTGACTGTATATGCATGGGTGTATTTCTGGACTCTCTCTTATGTTTCACTGGTTATGTGCCTGTTTTTATACCAGTACCATATTGCTTTGATCACTATAACTTTGTAATATAGTTTGAAATTAGGAAGTATGATGTCGCCAACCTTGTTCTTCTTTCTGAGGAGTGCTTTGGCTATTCAGGGTCTTTCATAGTTCCATACAAATTTTAGGACAGTTTTTTCCTATTTCTGTGAAAATTGGAATTTTGATAGGGATTACATTGACTCTGTAGACTGCTTCGGGTACTATGGGCATTTTCACAATATTAATTCTTTCAATCCAAGAACATGGGATATCTTTCTATTTATTTGTGTATTCCTCAATTTCTTTTCTCAATGTCTTATAGTTTTCAGTGTACAGGTCTTTTGCCTCCTTGGTTAAATTTATTCCTAAGTGTTTTATTTTTGATACATTATAAATGGAATTGCTTTCTTAAGTTTTTTTTAGATAGTTTGTTGTTAAGAGTATAGATATGCAGCTGACTTTTTTTTTGGCTGCATTTGGTCTTCGTTGCTGCTTGCAGGCTTTCTCTAGTTGTGGTGAATGTGGGCTACTTTTCGTTGCAGTGCGCGTGCTTCTCACTGTGGTGGCTTCTTTTGTTGTGGAGCACAGGCCCTAGAGAGTGCAGGCTTCAGTAGTTGTGGCGTGCAAGCTCAGTAGTTGTGGTGCACAGGCTTAGTTGCTCTGTGGCATGTGGGATCTTCCTGGACCAGGGATCAAACCCATGTCCCCTGCATTGGCAGGCGGATTCTTAACCACTGTGCCACCAGGGAAGTCTGCAGCTGACTTTTGTATGTTGATTTTGTATCCTGCAGCTTTACTGAATTCATTTGTTAGTCAGGTTTTTGATGTGTCTTTAGGGTTTTCTACATAAGATCACGTTGTCTGAAAACAGATAATTTTCTTCCTCTTGATTTGGATAAGTTTTATTTCTTTTTCTTGCCTAATTATTGTGGCTAAGGACTTCCAGTACTATGTTGAATAGAAATGGTAAGAGTAGGCATTTTTGTATTATTCCTGATCTTAGAGGAAAGGCTTTTAACTTTTCACCTTCATTATGTTGAGTTACATTCCTTCTATACCTAATTTGTTGAGAATTTTTATCATGAAAGGATGTTGAATTTTGTCAAGTGCTTTTCTGCATCTAATGAAGTGATCATATGCTTTTTATCCTTCATTCTGTTAATGTGGCATATCACATGTGTTGACTGCCATGTGTTGAACCATGCTTGCATCCCAGGGATACATCACACTAAATCATGGTGTGTGATCCTTGTGATGTGCTGTTGAATTCAATTTGCTAGTATTTTATTGAGGATTTTTGCATCTACGTTCATCAAGGATATTAGCCTATGATTTTCTTTTCTTGCAGTGTCCTTGTCTGGCTTTGATATCAGGGTAATGATGGTCTCATGAAATGAGTTTGGAAGTGTTCCTTCCTCCTCAACTTTTGGGAGGTGTCTGAGAATGATTGGTATTGATTCTTCTTTAAATGTTTGGTAGAATTCACACATAAAGTTATCTGGTCCTGGGCTTTTATTTGTTGGGAGATTTTTGATTATTGACCCAATCTCCTTGCTTATTATTGTTCTGTTCAGATTTACTTTATGGTTCAGTCTTGGTAAGTTTCTAGTAATTTATTCATTTTTTCTAAATTATCTAATTTGTTGGTGTATAATTGCTCATAGTAGTCTCTTATGATCCTTTGTATTTCTGTAGTATCATTTGTTATGTCTCCTCTTTCATTTATAATTTTATTAATTGAGCTGTTTATCTTTTTTCTTAGTCTAGCTAAAGGTTTTTCAATTTTTGCTCATCTTGTCAAAAAACCCACTCTTAGTTTCATTCATCTATTTTGTTTCTTTCTAGTCTCTATTTCATTTATTTCTGGTCTAATCATTATTTCCTTCCTTCTGCTACCTGTGGGCTTATTTTTTCTTTTTCTGGTTCCTTGAGGTGTAAGTTTAGAACATAGATGCAACAATCCTCAACAAAATGTAAACAAACTGAATTCTCTCTTTTCCATTCTTTTTTTTTTCTCCTCTGACTGGATAATGTCAAAATATCTGTCTTCAAGTTCACAGATTCTTTATTCCTTGGTGGACCAACCCCTGGGTGATGTCCTCATTTCCTCTATCCCTCTTTCTCATATGGCCCATCAGTCCCTAAGCCAATCCCTTCTTCCCCCTGATTCTCTACTCTGTCCCCTCCTCTCTGTCCTCGTGGCTCAGGCTGACTCAGGACTTTTGTTCTCCCACCTGGACCCAGACATCAGGCCCTTTCCTGGCCTTATTCTCTCCCCTCCAGTCGATTCCTTACGTGGCTCCAAAAGAGACTTTTTGAAGCTCATACCTAGGTTACACAGCCCTATGTTCAAATCTCAGTTAGGACACTGACTCACCACCCCTTCCCCTGAGCACCCACTTCTAAACCACCATGAAGTCCTTTATGCTCCACTACTAAAATACATTTCGAATCCATCCACTTGTGTTGAACTCCATGGTTACCATCCTAATCCAGGCTCTTATTATTTTCCACACAAATAATTATA
Organism: Neophocaena asiaeorientalis asiaeorientalis; assembly: GCF_003031525.2. NCBI lineage: Eukaryota > Metazoa > Chordata > Mammalia > Artiodactyla > Phocoenidae > Neophocaena > Neophocaena asiaeorientalis. Next base: position 2,430,650 of record NW_020175468.1, read on the forward strand.
ATTGCCTCTGAAATGATTGTCATGTGTTGAATGGTGACCCCCTCCCCTAACAAAAGATATATCCATGGCCTGGAATGTGATCCTATTTGGAAAAGCTTTTTTTTGCAGATGTAGTTAAGTTAAAGATATCAAAATGAGATCAACCTTGATTATTCAGGCCCTAAATCTAATGACAAGTGTCCTATAAGAGACACATAGGAAGACACGGAGAGAAGAGGAGAATGCCAGGTGAAGAGAGAGGCAGAGATTGGAGTTATGTAGCCACAAGCCCTGGAGCTATCATAAGTTGGAAGAGGCAATTATCTGATTCTCCCCTAGAGCCTCCAGAGGGAATGCAGCCTTGTCAACACCTTGACTTTGGACTTTTGGCCTCCAGAATAGTGTGAGAGTAAAATTCTGTTGTTTTAACCTACCAAGTTTGTGATAATTTGTTCTTGAAGTCACAGGAAACTAATACACCAATCTTCCACTTTTCTACCCACTGTTCCCTTCCTCAGAGATGAGTACGTGAGTACCTGGAGATCCAAAGGAAGGTGGCAGAGGTTTGCTAGATGCTCACCGATTTGGTTTCCTCTTTCTTAGGCACACAGGAAGACTACATTTCCCAAGCCTCCTTGCAGTGAAGTTGAGGCTATGTGACTGGTCTTGGGCCAGTGGAGTGGGTGCAGAGTGATGTAGAGCATTTGTGGACCCAGCCATAAAATGTCCTGTACAATTTTTACCTTGTCTCTCTTCATTCATTCATTGGCTGTCTGTAAGCTGAGAATTTATTGGAGGACTTAAGGATGGGAGAGCCGAGAGATAAAAGAGCTTAGGTCCCTGGTTTCTCCTTGGAAGAGAGCCTTTTGGACTTTATGTAAGAATTTATTGCATTAAGCTATATAATATTTTATTAGTATATAAAGTTTGTTTGTTAGTACTAGTATTAGTAAATAGGGTTGTGTGTTAAAGCAACTAGCTTTAATAATCCTGATGGCTACAGGTAAAATACCTGTCACTGCATTTTAGCCAGCATCAAAATTCAGATCTGTGATAAACTCCAGTGCTTTCACATTTTCTTTTAGTAGTTTTGAGTGCATAATGTTATTTTTTTACCGCTTTCTTATGGTGAAGGATGACACATATAATAATGTTCACAAAACACAATATGCAGCTCAATGAATTATCACAATGTTAATACCCATGTAACAAAGATCAACATCATCATCGACCCGGAAACCATTTTCTCCCTTGCAAATCACTATCCCATTCCTCTTGACTTATGCTATATTTTGGTTTGGCCTGTTTTTCATGATATAAATGGAATCATACAGTATTTATTCTTTTGTGTTTAACTTAATTTTGTTCAACATTACATTTATGAGATTCATCAATGGAATAAGTAGCAATATTTCTTACATCCTCACCATTTTCAAGTATTTTATTGTCTGAATAGCCCACAATTTATTTATGCATTCAACTATTGATGGACATCTCAGTTGTTTCCAGTTTTTTGATTATTACAGATCACACCAGTACAAACATTCAAAAAAGGATGAAATTAGTTTTAATAATATATTTTATTTAACCCAACATATCCAAAATATTAGCTTATAATCCTCTCTTCCAAGTCTTCCTTGAATCTACTCCAATAAGGCTTTCATTCTGACTCGTTCACCAAAACCACTTTTGTCAAAGTCACCAGTGATACCCATGTGGTCAATTCTTGGTCCGCATCTTACTTGACTTCTCTGCATCACTGGTTGTGGTCCCCACACAGGCAGCATCAGTGTCGGCTGGGAATTTGTTAACATATTCTAAGTCCTCATCCCAGACCTACTGTAGTAGTCCCCCCAAATATATGTCCTTGTCCGAACTGCTGGAGCCTGTGAATGTGACCCTATTTTTTTTTACCCTATTTGGAAAAAGGGTCTTTGAAGATGTAGTTAAGGATTTCAAAATGAGATTATCCTGGATTATCTGAGTGGGCCCTAAATCTAACGACAAATATTCTTAGAAGAGACACCCAGAGGAAAGACACTCCTAGAGGAGAAGGAGAAGACAGAGGTGGAGATTGGAGTTATGCAGATACAAGCCAAGGAATGCTTTGAGCCACCGGAAGCTACCCTTAGCCCACAGATCCTATTGTCTGCCCAGAAGCCAAAGAGATCCTCCTGTTAAAACATGAGTCACTTCTTGACTCAGAACCCTCTAATAGCTTCTTATCTCACTCAGGAAAAAACCCCAACTTCCCCTCATGACCTCTAAGGGCCTCCATTCAATACTCTGGCCCCTGCCACTTCTCTCATTCCACCTACTACCACCCTTCCCTCAGTCACTGGGATCCAGCCATACTGGCTTCCTTGCTGTTTCAAGAACCTGTCAAGTATACTTCTGCCTCCAGACTTTTGTCATTGCTGTTCTCTCTGCCTGGTATGCTCTTCCTCATGCTGTTCCTAGCTCCTTTCCTCATCTCCTTCAAGGCTCTGCCAAATGTCACTTCCTCAGAGAGGTCTTAATTGATTACTGTCTACAGCTCTCTACCTTGTCCCCTCATCATACTCTGTTTTGCTTTCTTAACAGCACTCCCATTCTCAGAAATTCTTATTTGTTTACATGTTTCCTGCTTTTGCAACTAGAATGTAAAATCTTTTTCATACAGTATCCCTAGGGTCTAGGGCAGTGTGGGGCACATCATTCAATAAATATTTACTGACTGGCATTTTTCCTGGTGTCTTGAGTTCACAGATTTTCCTGCCCCAGGGCTTTGCATAGCCTCAGGGGCTGAGATGTTCATATTCCATTTTTCACCTAGTAAATCAACCTTCAAGTCTCAGTTTCAGTGTTACTTCCTCAGGGAACTCCTCTTGTAACAGAGAAGAAGAAGCCTGACTCCATATTGGATCTATTCCCTTAGTTCTAACCCTTCTGCTCTGTTGCCTGTGCTTAGTTATGCGGGCTCTACCTCTTTGTAAAAGAATGTTGCCAAAGCCTGAAATACACGATAGCCCATTCTCAAGGCTCTGACCTTTAAATGTATAACGCTCTTCCATTCATATAAAGATAAAAAATTGGAAAACAGAAAATAAGTTGTCTTGTTGGAGGCTTATAGGAACATTGTGACCAGACCTACAGGTCACATAGGTATAAAAGAAGCCTGTATAAAAGAAGCCTGAATTTTAACTCCGGTAAGATTGTTCTTCTGGACACTAGTCCAGCATCTTCTTGGTATGCTGGCTTTCCAAATAAAGTTGCTATTCCTTGCCCCAGCAAGGATTTATTGGCCTGATGTGTGATCAGCAGCATGAGCTTGGGCTCAGAAACACTCTCTCCAAATTAGGTCTCTGTGTTAAGGATTGAATAACTTCCCCAGATTGTAATGTATTCTTACAGCACCTAGACATTTTCCTTTACATCTTTTTTGCTCAGTCATAATGATCTAAGCCTAGGGACCACTGGTGGTTCTCAAAATGTGGCCTAGGGACCGCTGGTGGTTCCTGAGACGCTTTCAGGGGTTCATGAGGTGAAAATTATTTTCATAATACTATTAAGATGTTATTTGCCTTTGCACTCTCACTTTCTCTTGAGTATACAGTGATGTTTTCCAGAAGCTACAGCACATGAGCTATTTTGACAAACCCTGTGCAGAAGCAGATGTGAGAATCCAATTGTCTTCTAGTAAGCCAGGCGTTAGAGATCTGCAAAAATGTAAAATACTCTTCTCACTAAATTATTTTTGGTGTGGAAATTAGTTATTAAAAATGTTAGGTTGACACAATGAGTTTTTGATGATAATACATATTTCAGAAATTTCTGTTTTAATATTGATAGATATAAATCACATAAACAATCCACATAAGTACAACCCACATAAATTACTGGGGTCCTTCATTTTTAAGAGTATAAAAGCAGTCCTGAGACCAAGAACTTCGAGTAAATCTTTAGGTTTTTTATTCTTGTCTGCAAGCCCAGCAGATTTCGGAATTCTATGAAGGCAAGTGCGCCGTCTGTCTTATTGGACACATACTTAAGGTTTGGCTAGTAGTATGGGGAGACTTAAGTGTTACTGTCAAAGATCTGAAGGCAAAAAGAAATGAATGGGAAGACCAATCCTCCCACCTCATCCTCACCTCCACATTACTCGGGGGACTGGAAGTGAAGCCCATGCTCCAGACGAGGGACTCGGCTTAGAGCCTGGACTGAGCAGTGCCGGAGGATGGAAAGGGAAGGTTGGGTACGTGGTCTAAACTGCACGAGAGGAAAGGAAGGAAGGAGGGACGCATGCGCATGTGTGCACGTGTGCGCGCGTGTAGGGAGCGAAGTGGGTGTTGGAGGGGGCGGAGCCGCGGAATCTTTCCCTGTCTGGAGAGGTGAGGGAGGGGAGCGGCGGCGCATGCGCAGAGGAATGCGGGAAAGTCGGTGCCTGAGGTAGAGCGAGGAGCGTCGCGCGTTAAGGCCTGAGGCTTGAAGGGGCCCGGGTGGTTGCTAGGCTCCTCAGTTGAGCCTTCTACACCCTTATTTTCGGTTGATTGACCAGACTGAAGGGTCCAGGCCTCGAGGGTGAGGGTGAATTGGCTCCCGCAGGATCCCTGAAACGTTCATAAATCTGGGGTGTGTGAGGTTGGGCGTCACCCCCTGGGGTCACCGGACTTCGCCAAGGGATAACAGGCCACCTGACGGAGCCTCCCAGACCCCGGGCTCTGTGGAGCTGAGAGGTCAAACGGCCCCAGAGGGCCCTCCTTTTTTCTCCCCTAGGACCTGGGAAATTGGCGTCAGCCCCTTCGCTCACCAGATCTGACTTTGAGCCAATCCCAAGGCCCGACCTTCACGGGAAGCGGCCGTCGGTCCCTGCCCAATTGGGGAAGCCCTTTGGTTCAGGCTCCCAGGCGGCAGAGACCGGGTCTAACCTCCTCACGCACTTGTTGAGAACGAAGTTATTGCCTACTCCTTGAGGAAGCTGGACACCAGCTCCCTCCTTTCATCTTCGGGGTTTATAGTTCCAGGGGAGGAGGTAAAGGGAGAGGAACGGGCATTTCCGGGAGGCCCGAGCGCTCTCCGGAAGGCATGGGCCTAGGAGAGCAGTTGCTGGGAAGGGTGATGTAGAACCTCACACGTTGGGCCACCATCAGGGCCTCTCCAGGCGGCGAGGAAGGGTTTGCCAGGGAAGCAAGGGGCTTTCTAGGTGTCACAGTGGCCGGTTTGCAGAATCTGTTTGCTGAAACTTAGTTCTCTCAGTAAGTCAAATTTACCAGTTTACCAGAAAACTTGTAAATTCTGGTAAATGTACCGATTTACCAGAATACACTTTCTGAATGTGTTCAAGAAAGGTGGATATATTTTTCATGGATACAGTTTTCCTTTGTTTAGTGGAACTCAGTGTCAGGGTCAGTGTTAACATGCACTATGGGAATCAGAAGTACTCCTTGTAATTTTGAGTTATGGCTCATTTCAGCAGCTGGCAAACCATGTAGTAATAGTGAAGATTTGTGATCTTAGGTAAGCTGCCGACTCTTCTTTTTTTAATTTATTATTATTTTTTATACAGCAGGTTCTTATTTGTTATCTATTTTATACATATTAGTGTATATGTATCTCCATATGTATACCAATCTCCCAATTCATCCCACCAGCTTCCTCTTCTTGGTTAACTTTTGAACAAACATGAATTAAGATTTCTGTTTTTCTGTTTATTCTGAAACCCAAAGGAAAGAATTCACTATGGACACGCTTTAGAGTTTCTCTTACTTGCTTTTGTGTTGATAATCTGAGGCTCTCTGTTTCTTTTTCATATCCTTAGCTTTTGTGACAGCATTTCCTTCTGGCATTTCTCCTAATTCTCTGGCCATTTCTTCTTCTTTTCTTTATATTTTATGTTTAATGTTCTAAATCATGAAATATGCATCCACAAAAGGGCATAGAATGTACAAACAGAGTTTTAAATGAATAATTATAAAGCTTGCATCTGTGTAACTGCCACCCAGATCAAGAAGAATATTACCATGACTCTGAAAGAGCTTCTCTCATTATCATTTCACAATCAAGTACCCCTTCTGCCCTTTTAGAGGTAACTTCAAGTCTGACTTTTGTGGTGATCATATCCTTGATTTTCTTTATACTTTTTCCATGTATATGTGCATCCCTAAATTACTAGTTTAATTTTGCTTCTGTTTTGAACTTAGAAATATGGACTCATTCTGTCTAGAATATTTTACTCTGTGCTTCTTTTGCTCAACCTTTTGAAATTTATATTGTCGAGTGTAGCTGTAGTTCCTTTATTTTCTTCACGTATGCATAGTATTCTTTTGTTTGAATAGTCTATGATTTATGCATTTTACTGTTGATGGGCGTTTGTGTCTTTCAACTTTATGACAATTATGAATAATGTTGCTGAGAACATTCTTGTGAGAAGTAGAAGAATGTAGTTGGTTAAGAGCTGCTTCTGAAACCAGACTGTGTTAAATCCTGACTACCACTCATTGGAGGTGTAACGGTGAGAAAGTTGTGTAACTTTTTGTTTAAATTTTTTTCACTTTTGTAAAATGGAGGTAATAATAGTACCTACCTCCTAAGGTTGTTGTGAAGAGTAATGTAATTTAAAAATGTAAAGCATTTAGAACAATGCCTGACACAAAGCAAGCACAATGTGTTATTATTACTACTGTATTCTGTTGCACAAGTGAAAGAGTTTCTCTAGGGAATATATTGGGAGTTGTCGGGCCATAGGGTATGTGTATATTTGATTTTACTACTAATACTAGGTTGTCCTCCAAAGTAGTTATGACAATATACAGTAACGTTAATTGAGGATGAGACTTCCTGGTTGCTGTACATCTCATCAACACCTGGTATTATTAGACTTTTCCATTTTTTCCCAATCTGGTTGGTGTGCAGGTGTATTTCATTGTAATTCTAATTGCCTTTCACTGATTATTAATGACATATTTGTAATAGTTATTGGGATAATTTAATTAAATGAATTATTTAATAATTATTTAAATATTATAAAATATTTATGAAGTGCCTGTCAAGCCTCTTGCCCATTTTCCTATTGGGTTGTCCGTATTTTTCTTCCAAATTCGTAGATGTTCTTTATATCTTTTGGATATTAGTCATTTGTTGTTAGGTAGGTTGCAGATATCTTCTCCCATTCTACGGTTTTTCTTTCTGTTCTCCTTTTGGGGTCTTTTCAAAACAGGAAGTTTTTAACTTTAATGTAGTAAAATGTATCAAATTGAAACTTTATGGTCATTGCTTATTGTGTCTTTTATGAGAAATCTTTTCCTATACCAAGGTGTCGTGTTTCAAGGGGCACCATTCACATCAGCAGTAATTTTGTCCCCTGGGGTAGTATAACACAGCGATCATTCTTTTATATTTTCTAGCATTTTATAGTATTGTTTTTCATATTTACTTCTTTTGTCCCTCTGAGATTGATTTTTGCAGTTATTTGAGGTAGGGGTCAGTTTCTTTTTTTTTGCTGTATGGATACCCAGTTGTTCTAGCACCATTTATTGAGAAGTTCACCCCCTACTTACAGGTCTGCTAAGGCATATCTATCGTGTATCAGACTTAATATAACGATGTGTCTAATTTTAGGCTCTCTGTTCTGTTCCATTAGCCTGTTTGTTTGCCCCTGTCTCAATTCACACTGCTTTACTACAAATTTATAATAAGGCTTAATACTTGTTAGAGCATGTCTTCTCACTTTGTTTTTATTAAAGAGCATCTTAACTATTTTTGGGCTTTTGAGTTTTCAGATAAATTTTGGTATCAAGGTTGAGCTGGTCTTATAAGTTGGGGAGTGTTCCTCTTTCTGTTTTCTAGAAGAGCATTTCTTTCTTAAAGGTTGGTAGAATTTGCCATTAATGACATCTAGTATTAGAAAGGTTTGCATATATGTCTGTAAGTGTGTGCATGAACACATATGTGTGTTTGAAAGATTTTCAGTTACAGTTTCAAGTTATTTAATGATTATAGGACTTCCTGGGTTCTTTATTTTTCCTGGGTAGTTCTTTGGTTAATTTTTAAAAGGTATTTGAGTATTTCACCTATTTTTTGAAATTATTGGTGCAGTAATGTTAATATTCTTTATTATTATTTATTTAATATCTGCAGCATCTATAGTAATGTCCCCTTTTTTTAATTCCTAATACTGGTTATTTGTACTTTTCCTCCTTTTTCTTTTATTTTTAAAAAATTAATTAATTAATTTTTGGCTGAGTTGGGTCTTCCTTGCTGCGTGCGGGCTTTCTCTAGTTGCGGTGAGCGGGGGCTACTCTTTGTTGCGGTGCATGGACTTCTCATTGCGGTGGCTTCTCTTGTTGCGGAGCACAGGCTGTAGGCGTGCGAGCTCAGTAGTTGTGGCTCACAGGGTCTAGAGCGCAGGCTCAGTAGTTGTGGCACATGGGCTTAGTTGCCCCGTGGCATGTGGGATTTTCCCAGACCAGGGCTCAAACCCATGTCCCCTGCATTGGCAGGCGGATTCTTAACTACTGAGCCACCAGGGAAGTCCTCCTTTTTCTTGATCAAGCTTATTAGAAGATTGTCAACTTTATTAGTTCTTTCAAAGAACTTTTGGGCTTTGTTGATGATTTTATTGTTTGTTTTCTATTTCATTAAGTTTGGGCTATTATGAATAAAACTGCTATGACTGTTCTTGTAAAAGTCTTTTTGTGGCATATTTTTTTATTTTTCTTAGGTAAATCCATAGGAGGGGAATTACTGGGTCTAGCAGTTTAATAAGAAACCAAGATTTAAAAAGCCCATTTTCATAAGAAACTGCTAGACCTTTTTCAGAATGGTTGTACTATTTACACTCCTGGCAACAGTGTCTGAAAGTTTCAGGTGCTCCACATCTTTGCCAGCATTTGGTGTTAATCTTCGTAATTTTATCAATTTTGGTAGGTAAACAGACCAGTATTTTTTTTAATCATTATAATGTTCTCTTCCTTATAGTTATAAAGTTGTACACTCTGTATTTATTTAGTGATCACCTTAGAACTTAAAAAATGCACACTTAATTTACTGAAGTTACAGTATGTCTCCCCTTCTCCCAGAAGATACAAAGAACTTAAAATATTTGAATTCTATTCACTTTCTTCTCAACTTATATTTTATTATTTTGATGGTTTTTATTTTTACTTTTTAACCTCCCAGGACATTATTATTTTGTTTCATATAGTTATTTTTTTCATTCGGATTTTCTTGCATATTTACTACATATGTATTGTTTGTCCTTTATTTCTCTTGGTTCTCAAATCACCCATCTGGGATTACTTTCCTTCTGCTTGAAAGATGTTTTAGAATTTCCATTAATGAAGATGTGTTGGTGACTGATTGTCAAAATGTTTTTGTCTGTTGTAAACTATTTTTATTTTACCCTCATTTAAAAATATTTTATTAGGATTTAAGGTACTAGATGAGCAGGCTTTTTTTCTTTCAATATGTTGATCATATCCTACAATTGTCTTGTGGCTTCCATTTTTGATATTGAGAAGTCACCTTTATGTCTCTCCTTTGCAATAGTCTGTATTCTTCTTATAAGTATTTTGAAGTGTTTTATATAAAATAATGTCTGTGTACAGAGTTCCTTTTGTCTCCAGTGGACTTCGTTGGGCTTTTTGAATCTGAGATTGGTTATTTCACCAGTTCTGGAAAATTGTCTTAATCTTTTCAGACATTGTTTCTGCACCATTTTCTGTTCTTACCTTCTGAAAAGAACAATTAAATATCTGTCAGACTTTCAAAAATTTCTTTGATTTCTGTGTTTACTAACCTCCTTTTGTATTTTCCATGTTGTTATCTCTCTGTGCTATGTTCTTGGTTGGTTTTCTGACCTAAGTATTTCGGTTCACAAATACTGTCTTCAGCAGAATCGAATCCACTGTTAAACTCATTCAGTAAACTTCTAATTTCAATTATTGTGTCCTTCATTTCTTTTTAAATCTGTGAAATCACTTTTCATAGAGTCCTGTTCCCTTCAGATATTTTCAAACTTTTCCTTTATTTCTTAAAAAATAGAAACCAGTTATTTTATTGACTTTGTCTAATGATTCCTTTATTTGATGTCTTTGCTCATTTTATTCTGCCATCTGTTGTTTCTGTCAGTTCTCACTAGTGCCCTTTTCCCCTTATGTGCTATGATTCTCCCTGTTCTTTTTTTTTTTTTTTTTTTTTTTTTTTTTTTTGGTTTGTTTGGGTTTTACCACTGCGCCACCAGGGAAGCCCTCTCCCTGTTCTTGACAAGTTATTTGTAGGAATAATTTAAGGCCTTAAGATTAAGGTGTCTTACTGCAGGAAAGATTTCGGTTTATTTCTGCAAAGTATCTGGGGGGACACCATTAGTCTTGTACCAATTATACTTAATTTTGGGGGTTTAATAGTATATTACTGTGATTTTTTTTTTTTAACTAACATCATGAGATTGTGTGAGCTTTAATTAATTTTTATTTATTTTTGCTGTGTTGGGTCTTCGTTTTTCTGTGCGAGGGCTTTCTCTAGTTGTGGCAAGCGGGGGCCACCCTTCATCGCGGTGCGCGGGCCTCTCACTATCGTGCAGTTGCGGAGCACAGGCTCCAGACACGCAGGCTCAGTAGTTGTGGCTCACTGGCTTAGTTGCTCCGCGGCATGTGGGATCCTCCCAGACCAGGGCGCAAACCCGTGTCCCCTGCATTAGCAGGCAGATTCTCAACCACTGTGCCACCAGGGAAGCCCCTATTACTGTGATTTTAATGTGCATTTCTCTGATGACTAATGATGTTGAGGACCTTTTATCAGATGTATTAATATATTGGCCATTTGTATGTCTTTGTGAAGTGTCTTTTTAAATACTTTACCCATTTTTAATTGTATATCTTTTTAAAATTGAGATATAGTTGATGTATTACATAAGTTACAGGTATACAACATAGTGATTCACAAATTTTAAAGGTTATACTCCATTTATAGTTATTATAGAATATTGGCTATATTCCATGTGTTGTACAGTATGTCCTTGTAGCTTTTTTATTGTATACATAATAGTTTGTACCTATTATTCCCATACCCCTGTTGTATATCTTTTAATTAAGCTGTAGGAGTTCTTTATATTCCCTAAATACAAGTCTTTGTCAGCTGTGTATCTCAGGATCATTTTCTCCTAGTCTCTGACTTGCCTATTGATTTTCTTAAGTCTTTTGATGAGCAGAGGTTTTTAATTTGGTGAAATCTAAATGATCAATTTTTAAAGATGATTGCATTTTATGTTCTATGTTTGAAATTTTTGCCTACCACTAAGTCACAAAGGTATTCTCTTTTGTTTTCCTTTAAATGCTTTATAGTTTTAGATTTTACATTTAGATCAATGATTCATATCAAATTAATGTTTGTATATGGTGTGAAATGGGATTCGAGTTTCATTTTTTTCCCCATATGGATATTCAGTTATTCCAGAAAGGACTTTTCTTTCCTAGTTGGATGTCTTTGTACTCTATTTCAAGAATCAAAAAACCATATGCTGGGACTTCCCTGGTGGTCCAGTGGTTAAGACTCTGTGCTTCCAATGCAGGGGGTGCAGGTTCCACCCCTTGTCAGGGAAGTAAGATCCCATATACTGTGCATCATGGTCCAAAAAAAAAAAAAAAAAAGGACCATATTGTTTATTTCTGAATTACATTGCTGCTACTTTTTTTTTTTTTCTTTTGGCCACGTGTTGCAGCATGCGGGATCTTAGTTCCCCAACCAGGGATCGAACCAGTGCCCCCCTGCACTGGGAGCACAGAGTCTTAACCACTGGACCACCAGGGAAGTCTCCTACCTTGCTACTTTCATATGTTAAATCGACCTTGCATTTCTGGGACAAACTCCATGTGATCATTAGTTATTACTCATATATTGCAGGGTTTGCTTTGTAACTTTTGTTGAGGATTTTTGTCTTCATCTATGTTCATGAAGATATTGGTTTTAATGGTCTCTTTTACTAATATGTTTATCAGGTTTCGGCATTAGGGTAATGGTAGCCTTTTAAAATGGATTGGAAAGTGTTTCCTCCTTTTCTATTTTCAAAGTACTTGTTCTTGGTGGTTTTTTTTTTTTTTTCAGTATTCTATATAATTCACTATTTGAAACCATCTGGGTGTGGAATTTTCTTTGTGGGAAGGGTTTTGATAAGGAATTCAGTGTATTTAACAGACATAGGACTATACAGATTTCCCATGTCATTTGATATCAATTTTGTTAAGTTGTATTTTTAAGGAATTCCCCCATTTCATCTGAGTTGTTAAGTCTGTTGGCATAAAATTCTTATAATATTTTCTTATTATCCTTTTAATGTCTATAGGATATGTAGTAATAATCCTCTTTCATTCCTGATATTGATGACACGCATATCTCTTTCTGTCCTATTATATTGTTGATCATTTCAAACAACCAGTTTTGGATTTCTTACTTTCATCTAGTGTCTGTTTTCTATTTCATTGATTTTTGATTTTATATTTTACTTTTTTTCCATTTTAGATTTACTTCTTTTCTTGAAACCTTCTTGTAAGACATTGATTTTAAACCTCTTTTCTAATTTCGCATGTAAAGCTATAAAATTCTCTCTAAGCATTACTTTTGCTGCATTCCACAAATTTTGATATTTTATAGTTTTATTATCCTTCAGTTTAAAGTGTTTGGTAGTTCTTTATTCTTTGACCTACGGATTGTTTAGTAATATATTCTTTAATTTCCAAGTATTTGGAGTTTCCTTAAATATGTTGTTACTGATTTTAAATTTACTAACGTTGTAGTCAGAGAACATACTCTGATTTCAATCCTTGTAAATTTATTGATACTTGTTTTATGGCTTAGCACTGGTAAAGTGTATGTATTCTGCAGTTATGAGTTTCTATAAATATCATTTAGGTCAAAGCTGCTGATAGCATTTTTGGATTTTCCTTATCTTTTTTTTTTTTTTTTTTTTTTTTTTTTTTTTTTTTTTTTTTTTTTGCGGTGCACGGGCCTCTCACTGTTGTGGCCTCTCCCGTTGTGGAGCACAGGCTCCGGACGCGCAGGCCCAGCGGCCATGGCTCACGGGCACAGCCGCTCCGCGGCATGTGGCATCTTCCCAGACTGGGGCACGAACCTGTGTCCCCTGCATCGGCAGGCGGACTCTCAACCACTGCACCACCAGGGAAGCCCTAAATAAAATCTTTTAAGATTTTTAAAAACTAAAAAAAAACACAGTGAGACACCACTACAAACCTCTTAGCATGGCTAATTAAAAATACTGATAATAGCAAGTGCTAGTGAGGATGCAGAGCAACTGAAATTCTCTCATAACATTGCTGATGGAAATGTAAAATGTGCAACCACTTAGGAAAAGAGTTAAGCAGCCTCAGATAAAGTTATACAGGGGAATTCCCTGGTAGTCCAGTGGTTAGGACTTGGCAATTTCACTGTTGGGGCCCGGGTTCAATCCCTGGTTGGGGAACTAAGATCCCGCTTATTATACAACCCAGACACCCCAATCTTAGGTATTTACCCAAGAGAAACAAAAACATATCCGATATCCAATTTTCTCTAATTCAATCTAGGTTTGCGTATCAGCCCCTTGGCTTGTCTAAGTAGGCTTCACAGGAGCTACCAAATCCATTCCAGTTTTTGGCGGCAGCTTTGAGCAGCCTTTACAGCTGTCTTCTCTAACCCCACTTGTCCCTTTAATGTAGCAGGTCCTCAGCCTTCACAAAGCACATGCATTCTTGAGTCCTCACTCCACCCTGCTGCCTCCTTTTCTCTGACGACCTGCAGCCTCTTATCTGGAGTTTTCATTTTTGTATAAAATACACCTCTCTTTCAAATGACCTATTTAAGATTTTAGTGGCTTACGTATTCTACTGACAGTCACTCCCTTCCCACATCTGAGACTGGAGCAGATATCTTACGGGTTCTTTTGGATCACAGGCTAGTGAATGCCACAGCTGTTCCATGCCCTCAGCAACCCCTCCGGAGGACCCTAGAGTAGCAGAGCATGGCTATGCTGCTCACTCTTGGTTAATGGACACCCAGTCACTTACTGGCCTTGCTGGTGACCTGCAAGAGGTCCTCCTCACTCCTAAAAGGAAATATCTTCCACCTTTGTAATGGCCCAGTTAAACTCTGTGTGGCTTCCAAAAACACAGCACCAAGACAAGTGGAGACATTTGTGGTCACCAATTGTCATTTTAAGGGGCCAGGATTCCCACTGTACTAGGGCTGTGCAACAGAGAAGTGAAATAGGTTCACTGCAGGAAAATATACAAGTAAGAAAGATTTAAATATAAATTTTAGCAGTATTTTGTAATTCCTCAAGAGCGCCTAGCCTCCTCTTCAATTACAGGTCTTTTGGTTTCCAAACTGATTTATGTGTGGAAATGAAGTGGAGGTTGTATCTCTCCAACAGAAATAAATTAATACAGGGGTCTCAGATATATTAAACGGGTCTCAGAAAACTGGGAAAGAAATATAAAAAAGCAGAGTTAGCACAGAAATAGTAAACTGCACGAAGCAAATATCACCCCCAGGACTGGAGAGAAAAATGGAAGAGAACAGAGTTATCAGAACCTAAACTCTGGGAGACGTGCCCCTGGGAGCTGAAACTCAGGCTAGAAAAGGGGGCTGCCTGGATGGAGCGGGTGTGACTGAGGGCAGAAACGGAACTTGTGGGAGTGCTGGGGCGGGGGAAGCTGAAAGCTGCAACCAGAGAAAGCACGGGGGCTACGCTCAGGAACAGGAAGCAGCAAATCCCCTCTTCCTCCTCCAGTCACCGTTCTCCCTCTAGCGCCCCCTCTAGGCAGAGTCTAATAGGAACCCAGCTGGCAAAACAAATGTGGCTTGCGGAGTCCCAGCGCCAGCATCACAGAGCTGAGTATACAGAAGGGCAGATTTGGAGCTGAGAGACAACAGCTTAATAAAGCAGCATGCCCACTGAGTGAATTCCTAGGGCTTCGTAGCATTTAACATTTCTAAATATAAATTAGTGCTTTACAAAGGCTCTGGATCCAGATGGCCCAGATTCCTATTCAAACTCGGCCACTTTCTAGCTGTGAGACCTTGTGTGAGTCACTTAACTTTTATCTGTGCCTCAGTTTTCTTATCTGCAAATGGAGACATTAGTACCTACCTAATATATGGTTGTCATGAGAATTCCTTGATTTAGCACCTGTGAAGAACTTAAACACAATGCCAGACACATAGCACTCGTGTTAGCTGTTGTTGTTGCCACCGTCGTCATTACTATTATTATTACTACTTGGGTTAGTGAGAATTGATTCAGCATCTTCCAGAGAAATCTGGTTGCGACAAAACACTTGGCAATATTTCAGAGCTACTCTGCATCCAAAGTGGCAGACAGTTGGAATTCCTCCAATTTGGAAAAAGGATGTTTTGGTTTGCATTTATGGATGTGTTGGTTGTTGGTGGCTTTTTTGCTATTTTACTAATAATTGCTGTCAGTTCAACCTTGTCATTACCAGTTTAGTTTGTTATGGGTTGTTTAGTTAAACGGCATGTATAATGATGCATATTTGCCTCAATTCCGTGCGTGCATGGCCTGCAATTTTCCACTAATTAGACTTTTTAAAGACACATATGCAGTTATCTACTCAAATTTGCATCATCTGTACCCCTATTGCCAAAGCAGATGTACATAGCACCCACCCACCCCCACTCCAGGAAATACTCTCCTTTTTATCTCTGAGTTCTTCTTTCATTGGTAGGCAGGAATGGGGGGGTACAGATGGTTGGGGTTCTTGTCCCACTGAAGTGAGAGTCATCAAAATAGTGCAGACAAGAGGTGCTGGGCCTGAGTCACACAGGAATAGTGGGGCTGAGAGGAAGAAACAGCTGGGGGATACCTGAAATAAAGCAGCAAACGAACCAAGGACCCCAAACACATCCCCAGCTTCAGCCCCCATCCCCAAAGGATCTATACACCCACCAGTTCTCCAAGAATCAAGCATCTGGATGCTACTCCTCTCAAATGGCTTTATTTCCCCAGTGTGGGGAGCTGTGAGTGGGCTCTGGTCCTTTGCCTCAATGACCCTGCAGCCTTCTCCGGCCCAGCAGACTGTGGTACAGCCTTGAAAGGCAATGAATGCCTGGGCTCCAGCGGCTCATGCTCCCAGAGTAGGGCTGGTTCTGGGAGGATCCAAGCCTGCTGTGGTTTGCATGGATGACACTCCTTGCAGTGATCGTGACAGCAGCTGAGGTGGTAGTCCATGGGCATGAGGTTCACCTCAAGGACAAGGTCGCCAGGTGCAGGGGTCAAGGACCTGCTAGGCCTTACTCTGGGAGCAAAACTCCCTATGGCAGCTACTCTTTGAAGTCCACCAGCAGGGCTCAGTCTGGGGGAAGAGAGAAGAGGTGGTGGGCATAGAGACGAAGACACAAAAAAATAAGAGACTGGCAAGAAGAAAGATGTACAAAAAGCCCAAAGGAGACTGAGAGTGAACCAGGGACTAAGGAAAGCCAGTAAAAGAGAAAAACACTCCGACATAGGGGAAGAGAGACCCGGAAAGCAGGGACACAGACGTAGGTAGTGACAGATGCCAGAGATACACACAGGTACACCACACACACTGACCTTTAGGCCCAGGTGAGGCTGGGGGCGGCGGCCCCCCTGGGGGAAGTAATGCAGAGCGGCTCAGGGCCTCGGCTACCCAGCCCAGGACACGGCTACAGTACTTGACCTGGGGAGCAGGGAGGACCTCAGGGCACCAGACTGGAAACCTACTGCCCCTCACCCCAGCCATACTCTCCCAGCCTGGCCCGGGGTTCTCACCTCCTGTTCCAGTCCTTTCAGACGCTGCTCGTACTCGCGGATCTGTCTCAGCTGCTGCAATGCTGTGTCCACCCTGGGGATCCAGGGTTTCAGATCGGTGCCAGCAGCCTACCAGCCCCGCCCACCTTCGAAGACCCGCCCTCAGTGGTTCAGCTTTTCTCCCTAGCATTCCAGGACCCTCTCCCTGCAGGCTCCACCTCTAGCCTGGGTCTTTGCAGGACCTAAATCACGGGATCTGTTCCCGAAGCCAAAAGCCCTGCCCAGAGCCAGGCCCCGCCCTCACTTCTGCGACGTGCGCTTCAGACTTTCAGAGTCGCTCTCCCGCTTGTCCCGAGCTCGCTCCAGCAGGAAACTCTCCTTTTGCACTGACTCCCACGTCAACAGCTTCCGCTCCGCTTCCTTCGAGAGGTGGACCCCTGGACAGTGGGGTCAGGAGAGAGTCAAAGGGCTCGCCCATCCTCGGCCACGCCTGCTCCTAGACCCAGCTTCCCCACCCAAAACCGTGAGCTTTGGTGATCTCCCAGACCACGCCCCCTCGCCGTTCTAGGCCTCCCACTAATATCCCACGCCCAGCTCCCTGACAGACTAAGCCCTGCCCACTAGTGCTCCTGGGCGTCCTCCTCCAGCCTATACAGGCTCTTCTTTCTCTCCAGGTTCCGCCCCCTAGGTTTCTCTCTTTTGGGCCAAGCCTGCGTCTCACGAAAATGCTCGACGGCTGCGGAAGGTGGCAAGCTGGCCCGGAGCCTGCGCAATCGACGGATGAGTAAGCACACGTGCGAGATGACGATGAGAGGCGGGGCCAATGCAGGCCGAGAGTGAAATTCCCGGATGAGGCTGTAGCGCTGCGCCTTCCAGTAGAGGTCGCTGTTGGCCTGTACTTTGCCGAAGGTATAGCTGTGGGGACAAGAGATCAAGGGTCACTGGAGGTCAACGTCCCTTCAGGAAGAGAGGATGAAGATTAGCTGTCACGCAATATCTGTTTGAAGCCCAAGGCAGCAGGCAGATGTCAAGATCAATAAAGTTGGAGGTTATTACAGGACGCAATTAATAGCTGGGTTAGGAGTGTCCAGGGTCAGATGTCATAGGTCAAGTTGGAAAAGCTTTCATGAATTAAGTAGAGACTGGAGTCAGGTTCAAAAGTCAGCTTGGGGCTTCCCTGGTGGCGCAGTGGTTGAGAATCCACCTGCCGATGCAGGGGACACGGGTTCGTGCCCTGGTCTGGGAAGATCCCACATGCCATGGAGCGGCTAGGCCCATGAGCCATGGCCGCTGAGCCTGCACGTCCGGAGTCCGCAACAGGAGAGGCCACAACAGTGAGAGGCCCGCGTACCGCAAAAAAAAAAAAAAAAGTCAGCCTGGACACAAATAATAAAATAGGAAATGAAAATGGGGACATTACTATCAACTGTATAGAAATAAAAAGGATTATAAGAGAATGCTATTAATAATTGTACACCAACAAATTAGATAACCTAGATGAAATGGACAAATTACTAGAAACACACAAATTACCTAAACTGATTCAAGAAGAAACAGGACAATCTCAAAAGACCTATAACAAGTAAAGAGATTGAATCACTAATTTAAAATGTCCCAACAAAAAAGCCCAGGACCAGATGGTTTGACTGGTGAATTCTACCAAACATTTAAAAAAGATTTATCACCAGTCCTTCTCAAATTCTTCCAAAAAATTGAAGAGGAGAGAACACTTCCCAATTCATTCTATGAGGCCAGCATTACCATGATGATATCAAAGTCAGATAAAGATATCACAAGAAAACTACAGACCAATATCCTTTATGAATATACATGCAAAAATCCTCAACAAAATACTAGAAACCTAATTCAACAGCATATTGAAAAGATTATAAGTGGGATATATGCAAGGAATGCAAGAGTAGTTCAACATACAAAAATCAATCAATGTAATATACCACCTTAATAGAACAAAGGAAAAAAACCACGTGATCATCTCAATTGACATGGAGACACAGAAAAGGCATTTGACAAAATCCAACACCCTTTCATGGTTCAAACAAAAAAACAAAAGAAAAACTCAGAAAAGTAGAAATAAAAGGAAACTTCTTCAACATGATAAAAGGTACTTATGAAAAATCCACAGCTAACATCATACTCAATGAAAAAAGACTGAAAACTTTCCCCAAAGATCAAGAACAAGACAAGGATGCCCACTTTCAGGACTTCCCTGGTTGCCCAGTGGTAAAGAATCTGCCTTCCAATGCAGGGGACGTGGGTTTGATCCCTGGTTGGGGAACTAAGATCCCACATGCCGCAGAGCAACTAAGCCCACACACCACAACTACTGAGCTCCTGCACCTCATCGAGAGATCCCTAGTGCCGCAAACTACAGAGCCCACATGCTCTGGAACCTGCGCACCACAACTAGAGAGAGAAAAACCCGCGCGCCACAACAAAGAGCCCGCATACCGCAACTAAGACCCAACGCAGCCCAAAAAATAAATATTTTTTTTAAATGCCCAATTTGACCACTTCTATTCATTATACTGGAAGGTCTAGCCACAGCAAGCAAGATAAAGAACTAAAAGGCATCCAAATTGGAAAGGAAGAAGTAAAACTGTCTCCATTGACAGATGATATAGCCTACATATAGAAATAGAAAATCCCAGGGACTTCCCTGGTGGTCCAGTGGTTAAGAATCCACCTTGCAATGCAGGGGATGACAGTTCGATCCCTGGTCAGGGAGCTAAGATCCCGCAAGCTGTGTGGCACAGACAAATAAATAAACTTAAGAATCAAAGGATATTATCAAGAAAAGGAAAAGACAACCAACACAATGGGAGAAAATATTTGCGAATTATATATGTGATGGGAGTTTAATATCCAGAATAAAGAACTGCTACAACTCAATCACTAAAATACAAACAACTCAATTTAAAAAACGGGCAAAGGAGGCTTCCCTGGTGGCACAGTGGTTAAGAATCCGCCTGCCAATGCAGGGGACATGGGTTCGAGCCCTGGTCCAGGAAGATCCCACATGCCGCGGAGCAACTAAGCCTGTGCGCCATAACTACTGAGCCTGTGCTCTAGAGTCCGTGAGCCACAACTACTGAGCCCGTGTGCTGCAACTACTGAAGCCCGCACGCCTAGAGCCCGTGCTCCGCAACGAGAAGCCACTGCAATGAGGAGCCCGCGCACCGCAACGAAGAGTAGCCCCCGCTCACTGCAACTAGAGAAAGCCTCCACGCAGCAACGAAGACCCAACACAGCCAAAAATATAAATAAATAAATAAATTTATTTTTTAAAATGGGCAAAGGATTTGAACAGACATTTCTTTAAAGATGTGCAAATGGGCAATAAGCCCATGGAAAGATGCTCAATGTCACCAGTCATTAGGAAAATACAAATCAAAACCACAATTAAATAACCAGTTCATGCCCACTAGGATGGCTAGAACCTCTTAATAAGGAAAATAACAACTGTTAGTAAGGATGCGGAAAGGCTAAACATAGAATTACCATATGACCCAGCATTCTATTCTAGAAATATACCCAAAAGAAATAAAAACGGAGACTCAAACAGCAATTGTGAACAGCAGTGTTCATTGCAGCATTATCCACAATAGCCAAAAGATGGAACCAACCCAAGTTTCCATCATCAGATGAATGGATCAACAAAATGTCTTATATCAATACATCAGTATTATTCAGCCATAAAAAGGGATGGAGTGGTGGTACGTGCTACAACATGATTGCACAATGAAAACATTATGCCGGACACAAAAGGACAAATATTGTATGATGTCACTTACATGAATCACCTCCAAGAGGCAGATTCATAGACACAGAAAGTAAATTAAAGGTTACCAGGAACTGGGCAGGGGAGGGGAAAATGAGGAGTTAACCCTTGCTTAATGGGTACACACTTTCTGTTTGGAGTGATGAAAATGTTTTGGAAATAGATAGTGGTGATGGTTGTACAACATTATAAATGTAATTAATGTCACTGCATTGTACACTTAAAAATGGTGACGATGGGGGCTTCCCTGGTGGCGCAGTGGTTGAGAGTCCACCTGCCGAAGCAGGGGACACGGGTTCGTGCCCCGGTCCGGGAAGATCCCACATGCCGCGGAGCGGCTGGGTCCGTGAGCCATGGCCGCTGAGCCTGCGCGTCCGGAGCCTGTGCTCTGCAATGGGAGAGGCCACAGCGGTGAGAGGCCCGCGTACAGAAAAAAAAAAATGGTCGCGATGGCAAATTTTGTTATATATATTTTGCCACAATAAAAAATTTTTTAAATCTTCAGCTTGGGCTCAGAGAGCAGATCAGATTCCAAAGTCCAGGTCAGGAGCAGACTCTGACTGGGTTTGGGGACAAGCCAGTATTAGATTTAAATCAGAGTTCAGAGACTAAAACTAGAATTGCTTAGACTGGGGTCAAGGGTCAAGCTGGGATCAAGAATCACGCTGGGGTCAAGGGTCATGCTGGGTGAGGTCACCCAGATGAGGTCAGATCATCAGAGAGCAGTGGGGACTCACCTGAACATCGCGATGAGCAAATTGACCAGCAGGATGTTGGCCACGAGCAGGAAGATGATGAGGAGGACCACCACCAGCCAGTTGGCATAAATCGAGACGCAGGAGCCTGCCTGGGCCCCTGAGGGGCGCGCCCATAAGCCCTTCTCCGATGAACAGTTGTCAGGCTTCATGAGGCTCGCTGTGAAGGGAGATAGAGATGGAGCCAGAGAGACAGAGACCTAAGGAAGACAGAAATCCAGACGGGCATGGGAGAGCCGAGAGAGAGACAGAATCCCAGAAAGAGGGGAGAACAGAGACGCAAAGAGAAGGAAGAGGGATCAGAGACCCAGAGATAGAGGAGAGAGAGAGGGGACTCAGAGGGAGGGTGTCAGGCCCTCTCATCCCTCCTTACCGTCTATGTCCTCCTGGGGGATCTGCCCAAAGATCTGCAGGTAGGGCCGGTAGAAGACCCGGTGCAGGATACTCGAGAGGTTACGGTCCTGGGGCCTAAGGAGCCCCTCCGTGGTCACCCCGTAGGCAACCAGCCACACGCCAAGGAAGAAGAGGAAGAAGAACACGTCCTTCATCTGCAGAAGAGGAAGATGAGACCAATCTGGGCCCTGCCCTTCCCTACTCTGGCCCCGCCCCTGCATCCAAAGCCCCGCTTCCTTCCCTGACATTGCGTTCCAGACTCCGCCCCTTTCCTCCTCTGGCCCCGCCCACACCAGTCCTACCCCACCCCTCACCATCTTGTTCACGATGACGATCTTGGGCCCCAGATGTTTGTTGACTGTGAAGATGTGCAGCAGCCTCAGCGTGAAGATCATGAAGTCGAGGCAGAGGACAGAACGGCCCAGGTCATACAGTCCTGCGGTCAGCCTGGGGTATGGCGGACGCAGCAGGGGTCACTCAAGGGTTACTGGGTGTAAAGGAAAACCCCGAGTCTTCCCAACACCAGGCTGAAGGTGAGGATGTGGCCTCCCCAGGGCCAGACCTGGGACCACCCCCCTACCCCGATTCACCCGGGGTTTACTCAGATTTAAAATTTGGCACCCGTGACAGTGCCAAGCTGGGCTACGCAGGGCACTGGTACCCATTAAATAATGGCTGCATGAACAACGGCCTTAGCAAAAAGCTGGGAGGTCCCTGTAACAAACAAGTTGTGAAAACTGCAGGAATATTTGTCCAACCTATACAAGGCAAAATATAGAGAGTTCCAGCAAACCAATAAGCAGAAGACAAACGACCTAACAGGAAATCGGATAAAGGATAACAACACACAATTCACAGAGGAAAGTCAAATGGTGAATAACATCAGCAATCCCTATGGGGAAAATAAAAATTATATCTCTATTTTGCATCATGTACTTTAACTCTGAAGGGATTAAAAACCTAGAGTAAAAGGCAAAACATCAAAATCTTAGTAAGAAAATATAGACTTTCTTCATAAGCTTGACATAAATGTTATATAAGAAAAAGAGTCTTATATACAAGGCACAAAATCATAATAAAGGAAAAGACTGAATATTTAACTACTTTAAAATATAAAACTCATGTGTATTAAAAGATAACATAAATATGATGGACAGAGAAAGACAAAATTTTCTGCCAAAAATACATAGCCTAAATTTGATCAGGAGGGAATACCAGACAAACTTAAACAGAGGCAAATTCTACAAAATAACTGGTCTGGACTGTTCAAAAGTGCTAAGATCATAAAAGCCAAAGATGGACTGAAAAACTGTCCCAGATTAGAGACAATTAAGGAGACATGACAACTAAAGGCAACATGGAATCCTGGATTGGCTCCTGATCCAGAAAGAGAACATCAGTGGACAACTGATGAAATTTAAATAAAATTTCCTGGTTCTGATAATATAAGATGTTAACATTTGGGGGATCTGGATGAATGGTGTATGGGAATTCTCTGTACTGTTTTTGCAAAATTTTTTTATGTCTAGGGGTTTTTCGAAATGAAAAGTTAAAGAATAAAAGAATGTTTAAAGAACATACAAAAGTGAAAAGATAAGCTGCAGACTGTAAGAAGATACTTAGAACAAAACCACCAAGGATTGGGATCCAGAGTATAAGGAGAACACCTACCAAAAAATATATACATGCAAGAGATCGATGAACACAATAAATTAAAAACTGGGGCGAAGGGTATGAAAAGACAGTTGACAGAGTACATGTGCCATTTAGATATGAAAGATGCCCAACTTATCCAACTAGGAGTCAGGGATGCATAAATCAAAACAAGGAGAGGTCATTTTTCCCATCAGATTGTCAAAACATGTAAAGGTTAAAAATTGAGAGCAACAAAATTTTAAAGATTGAAAATACCAGGTATCATCAAGCATGTCCTCAAGGGGGCAGTGTCTTACCCAGATGGTGGGTGTGTAACCGGAAGAAGCTATTTTACAAGGAAAGCCTTCCACATCAAGAATACACATACCCTTTGACCCACAAAGTGTACATCTCAGATGTATTATTACTTTGGAATAATAAAAAATTAGAAACAACTGAAATGTCCATCCGGAAGGGATTGGCAAAATAAAACGATTCATCCATTCAATTCTGGAGAACACAGGAAATTTCTCCTGTGTAAAATGAGATTTTTTGGAATTTTTTTTTCCTGTCCAATAATTCTTCCTCCACCTAAAAAACGATGAGCTTGACAAAAATGTCTAAAACATCACTGGTATTCCTAAAGGGTGGTAGCACATGGTCCTAGCCCTTTCCTCTCAGAAGATACTTCATACAAAATACAAGGAATAAACAGAAGCACAGTGTTGTACAAAACTTTCTTATCTTGCTGTTTTAATAAATTATTCATGTCGAATTACTTTGTGCCATTTTTAACACAGCATAGAGGAAGCATACCTCTCAGTGTGTCAACTGAGAAAAGAGTAGGGGGTCATTGCTGTCAACCATCCAGATTATAAGAGGGGATGTCAGGACACTTCATCCCCTGTAAATAGTCACTAGGTTGTGACCACAAAGTTCTTTGTCTGCTCTGTTCAAAAGCAGTGGTGTCCTAACAGGTAGGACTTTATTTAAAAACAAAAAACAACTCACCATCAGAGTACTGGACCCAGAGCAGCTAATATCTGATTAAAACTTCATGTTATCTCAAGTAGAAAATGAAAGAAGCTTTGTAGAGAAATTTTGGGCCTAATTCTATCTCTTGAAGTTCAGAATTTTTGTCCCACTGCCTCATGAAAGGATTTCATTCATTTATTAAATCTGGCAAGAAGAAGTCTGTCTTGTCTGCTTTAGCCAGCAAAGACTAAAACCCCTTCTTCAGGAATCTGATGCAACATTTTTAAAGAATAAGGAATATTTGCAAATACTGACATGGAAAGAATGTCAGGACATATTACAGAGGAAAAGAAGAGGTTGCAAAAGAATGAAAAAATATAGTATCATCTGTGTATAAAAGAAGTAGGTAAATGCATAGAAAAAGAACAGGCAGGATGTGCACCAAACTGTTGATGGAGGTAACTGCTGAGAAAAGGAGGAAGCTTGAAATGGCTGAGGAAGATAATCCGTTTCTGTTCTATGCTCTTCATTTGAATATAATCTTGTTCAATAAGGATGCACTTCTGCATTTCTTTGGGCATAGACTATATTCAAAGATGTTTTAAGTTGCTGGGAGACAAGATAGATGTGGCTTGAGGAGTTTATAATCTTGTGTGAGGAGAGAGACAGCAAAAGTCATGGTCAAAGCACTATTGGGGGGACTCTCAGGATGTTAGAGGAACACAAGAGACCCAGAGTTTGGGTAGGAGAAAGGAAGACCTCCAGAGGCAGAGACAGCAAAGCTGAGGCTGAGAGGAAGTGTAAGAGTTGGCTTGGCCAAGGAGAGGAGGGAAAAGTGTTTCAGGAAGGGGAAACAGCATGTGCCAAGACCCAAAGACAACACAATTTATTCCCAAGGACATTTTGATTTGCCCTTTGCCCTCTCTCTGGCACCACACAATACAATCTAGAAATTATGGAAGAAATGAACTAACATTATATAGCCCAGTCTGGGCAACAGAAAATATTTGAGGGTAATTCCTCACAGTTAAGTTTTTTGTAAATTAGCTAAGAAATAAGCAGAAACAGTCAAGATTTTTATGGAGTAAAAAGTTGACAAAGCATTGAGGCCTTCCTGATGAAATTTAAAATTATGAAATTTGACCCAGGAAAACCAGACATGCAAGAAATAAAAGCCACAAAGTAAAATTCGCAAACACAGACCCTAGATTTTGGCAAAATTTGATAGGACAAAAACACAAATGTTGAACCAAATATTTGTTGTAAAACTTAACCCAAACAATAATTAATCAAGTTGAAATAATTTCAGAAACTGAAAAAGAAAATAATTGAAGGTACTTTCACTGCCCTGCAATGTAAAATCAATCAAGGCAGTTTAAAGTAACTAGAAAATAGTTCCTTGGTAAAAATCCGTCAATACTGGTAAAATTCTGACTGCAATTTTATAATTACGCAGATTCAAAATACCAAGGATCACGGTCAAAGCCACTGGCCTTGTGAAGAAGGAACTGCAAGTGGCTCTCAGACAAGCCAGAGTGTAAATGAAGAAAAGAGAAAGAAATCAGGGAGGCAGCCCTGGCAGAGAAGGGCAGGGGCTGAGACTCTGTCCACGGGCGCTGGCGAGCCCCAAGAAGCAGGGAGAGACAGGCCAGCTCTGGGTGTAGAAACACCCTTGCGGGCCCTGTGGGGGATGGACTGGAGGGAAGAGAGGCTGGGGCAAGGGTCCAGGTGGGAGAGGCAGGCGTGGAAGTAAACAGGGGGATGAGACAGAGAAAGTCAGGTGCCAGGAGGACAGGGCCTGGGACCCAGGGCTATAGAGGAAGAGGAGGGAGGAGGTGAGGGTGGTACTCGGTGTGTGGCCTGATTTCTGGGGTCCAGGACAGGGGTGCAGCTACAGGACCATGTTGAGGACTAGAGAAACATCCGGTAAAGTCCAGATCTAGAAGGAAGAGCAGTGGGGTCCTCATTTTATCCTATCAGCCCTAAAGCTCGATATCCACATATGAGCAAATGGCTTACAGAACACCTTTAGGCAGTACTTTCAATCAAGATGGGATTTTTTTTTTTTTTTTTACGAATAAGCACAAGAGAGGCCGCCGCAATGAGAAGCCCGCGCGCTGCAACGAAGACCCAATGCAGCCAAATTAATTAATTATTTTAAAAAAAGAATAAGCAGAGTTATTTTAAAATTGTGAATCACTATATGTATACCTGCAACTTATATAATATTGTACATCAACTATACTTCAATGAAAAAAAGAAAAGAATAAGTGGA
>NW_020175468.1:2457256-2498183 GCF_003031525.2 Neophocaena asiaeorientalis asiaeorientalis
CACAGGGCACTCACCGGCAGCCCACGCCCATGAGGAAGCAGGTCAGGGCCACCATGTCGCACTGGTTCCAGGTGTCCGAGAGGTAGAGGTGCAGACGGCGGTGCAGTGGGGCCTGGTGGGAGTCTGTCCTGGGGGCCCCCATGGCCAGGCTGCCCAAGCTGTCACCCAGCCCCTGGCGTAACTCTTCACAGAGCAGGGTGAAGGCCCAGAAGTAGAGTAGTAGCTCCAGAGCGCTGGGCGTCTCGGGCTGGAAGTCGATGAGCAGCACGTGGGTGAAGAGCAGCAGGAAGAGGAGGTAGCTGACCACGTTGCCCATGAAGGAAGTCACCGGCGCTCCCCAGAACTGGGGCCAGCGACGCAGGCGGCACCCCCCACAGAAGCTCCTGCGGCTGGGCGGCCTCAACACCCCCAAGGGCATCTGCTCATTAGGGTCTGTGGGCCTGGGGGAGAGAAGGGAGAAGGGCTCAATCTGACTTCTGCACCTGACTGTCACCATTATCAGGACCTCTAAACTTCCATATCCTCCTCATCCTCCTTTCCAGACTTTCCCCACCTTCACGACTTCTGACCCTGCCTGACCTGAAACTAAGTCTGATGTCCACCATCACCTTGACTTTTTTTTTTTTTTTCAATTTTATTTATTTATTTATTTTTGGCTGTGTTGGGTCTTCGTTTCTGTGCGAGGGCTTTCTCTAGTTGTGGCAAGCGGGGGCCACTCTTCATCACCGTGCGCGGCCCTCTCACTGTCACGGCCTCTCCCGTTGAGGAGCACAGGCTCCAGACGCGCAGGCTCAGCTGTTGTGGCTCACGGGCTTAGCCGCTCCACGGCACGTGGGATCCTCCCAGACCAGGGCTTGAACCCGTGTCCCCTGCACCGGCAGGCAGATTCCCAACCACTGTGCCACCAGGGAAGCCCATCACCTTGACTTTTGACCCCTGTATCTAATTTCTGACCTCTGAAATCTACCATCAAGACTGCTGAGCCTGCACCTCTGACTTTTTCCACCTTTCTGACCTCTGGCCTCTGGGCTGACCTCTGACTCTTGTCTGGCTTTTGTCTCCAGGTCCCTTTTCTTTCACCTTCACAACCTCTGACTCTCTGTCTGACCTTGGACCATCTATCTGATCTCTGGCCCTCAAATATGACCTCTCACCCCCTCACTTTCATGGCCTTGGTTCACCAGGTTTGACAACCCCATCCCTGAATATTAACTTCTAACCCACAAATTCTGATATCAGATTATCCAGCACAGTTTTCTCAGATAACTCTTCCTTCCCTATATCTGATCTCTGACTGTACAGCCATATCTGAATTCTAAGCTTCTAGGTCCACTCATATCTCTGACCCTTCTCACCTGAGTTTTGATCCTCTGTCCCAGTTTCATCCTAACTCTTAATTTTGACCTCAAATCAGAAACAGAAAAATGAATAATACAAATAATAATAAATTCAGAAAGCTAAAAGGAAAAATAAACTGGCTTGGAAAGGCATCCTCTCTTTATAAACCAAGTGGAAAGAAAACCCCAAAGTGGAAACAACCCAAATGTCCATCAGCTGATGAACAGATAAATAAAATGTGGTAGATTCAAACAATGGAATATTATTCAAGAACAAAGGGGCTTCCCTGGTGGCGCAGTGGTTAAGAGTCCGCCTGCCGATGCAGGGGACGCGGGTTCGTGCCCCGT
Organism: Neophocaena asiaeorientalis asiaeorientalis; assembly: GCF_003031525.2. Taxonomy (NCBI): domain Eukaryota; kingdom Metazoa; phylum Chordata; class Mammalia; order Artiodactyla; family Phocoenidae; genus Neophocaena; species Neophocaena asiaeorientalis. The sequence continues at coordinate 2,458,942 of NW_020175468.1, forward strand.
TCCGGGAGAATCCCACATGCCGCGGAGCGGCTGGGCCCGTGAGCCATGGCCGCTGGGCCTGCGCATCCGGAGTCTGTGCTCCGCAACGGGAGAGGCCACAACAGTGAGAGGCCCGCGTACCGCAAAAAAAAAAAAAAAAACCATAAAAAGGAATGAAGCATCGATACATGCTACAAAGTGGATCAATCTTGAAAACATGATGTTAAAGTTAACGAGGCCAGTCATAAAAGACCACCGGGTGTATGACTCCATTTATATGGAATGTCCAGAACAGGGAAATCCGTAGGGACAGGAAGTAAATTAGTGGTTGCCTGGGACTGGGAGAAGGGAGGAGTGGGGAGTGAGACTGTTAATGGGTACAAGATTTCTTGCTGCAGTGATGAAAATGTTTTCAAATTTTGTGATGATTTTACAACTCTGTGAATATACTGAAAATTGTACACCTTACATGGGTGAACTGAATGGTATGTGAACTATATCTCGAGAGGGCTGTTCTTTTTTTGTTTTTTTCAGGCTGTTCTAAAGAAAATAAGCAGAAAGAACAGTAAAAGCTAAAGAAAGTGAGATGCAGAGAGGAGAACTAGTTCCCCAATAATAAGAGAAAACAGACCTGGTAACAAAAATATGTGGTGGGTCAGAATGCTCCCCAAAGTCTGCCATCTTGAATCACCTCCAGGCAGGAGACACACAGATTCCTGGATGCTTCGCTGGGGGAGAAGCATCCAGGAATCTGTCCTTTTACAAAGCTCTCCAGGGAGGTGGCTTTCTACAGTGACTAAAAGCACAGATTCAGGAACAAGAAGATCTGGGTTCAAATCCCAGCTCCACGACTGACCAATCACATGATCTGAGGTGGGTGACTTAATGCCTCAGTTATGTCATCTGTAAAATGGGGATAATAACGGACCCTATGGCATAGGGTTGTTGAGAGAATTAAATGAACTGATTTTCAAAACAATTTAGCGCACTGGCTGCCCACTGTGAGTGTTCTGTAACCTCAGCTATTGTCCTCATCATATGGTACAAATGTTGGGAACTCACCAGACAAGGATACCACTATGGCTCCTGACACTGGGAGCCTCTGTCTAATTTTTTTCAGTGGTCCAAATTTTTTTCTTAGTATTCTCTTCTACCTTGACAAATATTTTGTATTCTTTGTGCATGGTCTCAAAAAATTTTGTATATACATAATACATTTAAATTTGACTTGTTTCACAGCAGGTGGTAGGTTTTATAGACTTCTGGCAGTCTGATTATGTTTCTAACAGTTACCAGAAACTTTTTCTTCTGGAATATTGGGGCTGAGGTTCCTCCCTGTTCCCATTCAGATGATTAAAGTAGAGATGGAGGGTGCAAAGATGGGGCCTCTTCCTCTGTTTCTCTATTACCGTAGATTTAGACCCTTACACCTACACCTACACCCACACACATACACACACACACCATTCAACAAAACAAGTGTATCAATAATAGCAGTAGTAATGCTAGTCCCCATTAACTGAGCACTTACTTTGTGCCAGGCACTACAATATGCACATTTAATACACATTATCTCCATGAATCCTCCCAACTGTTCCATCAGGCATTGTGGTATATTGTATTACTGTGGACCAAATATTTTGGTTCCCTCCCAGTGGGAGAATTAAGAGCTAAGAAATTATCATATGACTAGTTTTTGCCAATGAAATGTGGGCAAAAGTGACACGTGTCACTTCCAAGTGGAGGCTTTAAGGTCCAGAACCTGGTTTGCCATGTCTCTTTTCCCTCTACCATGAGACCAGCAACATCTCAGCTAGGAGGTGTTTGCTTATCCCAAAGTGGAGACCACGTGGAGCAGAGCCACAGACAACCCAAAAATGGAGCGTGAATGACAATTAAATCCTCACTGTTGCCAGCCCACTGAGAGTTTGGAATACTTTGTCATTGCAGCATTACTCAACCTAACCTGACTAACACACGTACAACCTTCTCTTTATAGCAAAGAAAGCTGAGGCTCAGGGGTGAAGCCACTTACAAAGGCCAAGTCGGGATTTGAACCCCGCTCTGCTTGACTCAGAGCCAAGCCCCCTAGCACCTCTGCTCTGCAGAATTAACAGAAGATAGATAAATATTCAATTTCATTTGCTTAGGACTGATTTTGCAAACACCTTCATGGGTACCACAGCACAGAGATTAAGAGCAAAGGCCCTGGAGTCAGAAAAAAAAAAATTAGGCAAAAGATCCCTAAATGAACCAAATCCACCCGATTCCACTTGCTTTATCAAGACAGAAATACACGTATCATGAAGCAAACTGATTTTCAGTGAGGAACTCCTTGGTGGCAGAACCAAAGTTGAACCAAGCCTTGAGCCTGGCATTTGGGAAACTTCCTGTATTTTCAGCGGCTTCATGAAACCACCATCTCCCGAAGCCCCACTTCTCCCCTCTGGTCTTGCTCCCATTACCTGGTGCTCCTGGAGCTGCCTAGGGTGCCCCCTACCCCCGCACAGTGCTGGTGCTTCACTCACTCGCCAGGCCCTTCCCCACTGATGCCCCTGTCCATGTCAAATGCCAGGTCCTTCTGCATGGGCTCCTCATCTGGCTTCCTGGCATGGAGGGACACACAGTGTGAGAAATAAGGGGAGGGCAGGTGGGAGAGGAATTCTCCAAGCCAAACTCAGTCACCCAGAGACATTGCAGGGAATGAGAGGTATCATCCCAAAGTGACCTTCCCTCCAGAGCCATGGCCAGAGGACAGAGGAATTGCCACTAGAGATACTGCAGAGACCCACCCCAAAAGCTTGCTTCCCACAGCATACTCCCAGTCTGGGGGAGGGAAAGAGAATGAACAAGGGTGGGGGAAGCACTGGACAGACCAAGTAGAAAGGCAGCCAGAATTCAGCAGGAAGTAGAGACTGCTCTCCCCTCCCCCCCTCCTCCTGCCAATCTAACCCCAGGGGACTGACCTGAAGGTGATGAGGTTGGTGTAGATGAGTGGGGGGCAAAAGAAGGCGAGAACCAGGGCCCAGATGGGTGTGGTGCTGTCCATCTCCCCCCACCACTTCTGTGTCAGCAGAGACTGTGGGATGTGGGGAGGATTAGGAACCTGAATCTCCCCACAGCCCTCTCCCAAAGACCCCAGACAAGGATCAGCCACACTCCAGAGCACAGGGCAAATGCTCACTGTGAGGGCCATAACTACTGGGGGTGGGGGGAAAGGAGTCAAAGGCAAGGAACAGCTGTCCCAGATCGTAGTAGAGTTAAACAGCCAACATTTGTTAACATGATATACCAGATACCGGGCTAAGCGCTTTACGTAGATTAGCTCACTTAACCCTCCACATCCCCAGGAAGACAGTACTAATATTGTCTTCTTTTTCACAGACGGAGCACAGGGAGGTTACAGAAGAGGCAAAAGCTGCAATCCATGAGTTTAACCACCATTCAAAGCAAAGGACTCTGGGAAAGTATTTGAAGTGCCAACAAATCATTCCAAGAAGTGAAATGGGACTTCCTGCTGGGTAGGCAAAACTTCTTGTACTGAGGATGGGACTCTCTTTGCCCCTGTCAGATTTAGATTAAGGAGACCGAGAGTGTTTTCAGAATGTCAGGATTAGCAGGATGGGAGTGACTATGGGGGCACACAGGTCTTCCCAAAGGAAGGGTAGGATTTCCTAAACCAGAGTTTGTCTATGTCCAAAACACTAAGTAATTGTCCAGTGACGCCATTTTAATTGTTGAAGCCTGGCAGTGGACGCCTCTTACGGAAATGGGGAGGACTTCTTGTGTGAGAGGTGAGACTTCTTACTAAAGTCCCGGCTATTCCTCTATCTGGAATATAACTTTTTTTAGTTCCCAAACCAGGGATTGAACCTGGGCCACGGAAGTGAAAGCCCCACGTCCTAAGCACTGGACTGCCAGGGGGATTCCCTGGAATAGAACTTTTTAGGAGGGTTGGCTTTCCTGTGGCAGGGTGTGAGGCTTCTTTTGGGAAGAGCAACCCTTCCAGGAGAAGGCTGGGACTTTCTGGAGAGGGGTTGTCTCCAGGTGGAGAGGCTGGTCAAGACCCCAGATTGCCCACCGTGGCAGGGGCTTATCCTCCAGACTTCCCACAGTCCAGCTGAGAACTGTTTGGGATGTTGGTGTATCAGATGCTCACCTGTACCCCATCCTGGGCAAAGAAGGCACGGGCATCAGCCTGCATGGCAAGGTGGAGGCAGGTGGCATCCCCCCAGAGTGGGCAGCGCCAAAGGAGCAGGTGAGCAGCCCGTTCCTCGCTGCTGCGGTAGCATTTTCCAAAGAGGTCTGGGTGCAGGAGATTTATGTGAGAGGGAGGAAAAGTAGTAGGAAGATGGTATGAGGGAAGAGATGAGGGGATTGAAGGGGAAGAGGCAGAGTGACGAGAGGAGGAATGGGTAGTTTTACAACCCCCTTCATGGCAGCTCCCTGTCTCTGCCCCGCCAGGCACCCATGCCCCACGCACCAACACCCAGCCCCTCAAACTTGGCTGCCAGGTCCTTCCTCCGTGCTGCCTCCTCAGTCTCAGCCTCCAGGCGCCCCAGCACTCGCAGCAACAAACAGGCCCCAAGAGCTGAGGCCACAGAACTGGAACCCTGGAGAGACAGAGACAGGCCTCAGGTAGCTGAGGCAAGCAATAGATACTCTGAACAGCTTGGGAGAGAAGAGGGAAGCAGCTGGGGAAGGAGATGCTTGGGGGAGTAAGGGGTTTTCAAAGCTCCTATGGGGAATTCCCTGGTGGTCCAGTGGTTAGGACTCTGAGCTTCCACTGCAGGAAGCATGGGTTAGATCCCTGGTGGGGGAGCTAACATCCTGCATGCCACGCAGCACAGCCAAATAAATAAAGAAGTAAAAATAAAACAAAAAAATAAAAAGCTCCTACATGTACCAGGAAATCTAGAAGGCTACAAACATGACCAAGACTGGATGCATGCTCTGAAAAGACTATGGAAAGCCCTAAGCTTTCACCTCTGGCTCACCTTTAGGCTCAGCAAAAGCAGGCAGTGAAGGCCAAAGCCAGATTGTAAACAGCCTGCCTAAGTGTTAAAGGTCAGCTCCACAAAGAGCCAACCTGCAAAGTGGAGGGGCTTTATTCCCCCACCCCTGTGCATTTAAGGGAATCTCTGTCAAGTCACTAGCTGACCACTAAGCTAACAGAATGGGATTTCAGTGGCCATACATGACAAAGAATAGAGACTTTACAAAAATAGCTTAGGAAAGTCACTGAACAAACAACAACCACCCCAACAAGCAGCAACAACAACCCCTGAAGGAAGGAGTCAAGCTGATTTCCAAAGCTGCCATATTATAATATTCAAAATGTCCTGTTTTCAACAACAACAACAAAAATTATGAGGCATGCAAAGAAACAACAAAGTATGACCCATTCACAGGACAAAAGAAATTAGGAAACTTAGCCACTGGATTTACTTACTAGAGAAAGACTTTAAATCAACTGTCTTAAATATGCTCAAAAAGCTAAAGGAAATTATGAACAAAGAGCTAAAGGAAGCCAGGAGAATGATGTGTCAGCAGATAGAGAATAGAAATAAAGATATAGAAATTATAAAAAGGAACCAGGGACTTCCCTGGTGGCGCAGTGGTTAAGAATCCGCCTTCTAATGGAAGGGACGTGGGTTCGAGCCCTGGTCCAGGAAGATCCCACATGCCGTGAAGCAACTAAGCCCGTGTGCCACAACTACTGAGCCTGTGCTCTAGAGCCCATGAGTCACAACTACTGAGCCCACGTGCCACAACTACGGAAGCCCGCACCCCTAGAGCCTGTGCTCTGCAATAAGAGAAGCTACCGCAATGAGAAGCCCGTGCACTGCAACAAAAAGTAGCCCCTGCTCGCCACAACTAGAGAAAGCCCACGCACAGCAACGAAGACCCAATGCAGCCAAAAATAATAAACAAATAAAATAAATAAATAAAAATAAAACTTAAAAAAAAAAGAAACCAAGTGAGAGGGACTTCCCTGGTGGTCCAGTGGTTAAGACTCCAAGCTCCCAATGCAGGGGGCCTGGGTTCAATCCCTGGTTAGGGAACTAGATCCTGAATGCCACAACCAAGAGCCTGCATGCCGCAACCAAGATCCCATGTGCCGCAACTAAGACCCGGCGCAGCCAAGTAAATAAATAAATAAATATATATTTAAAAAAAAAACACGGTGAGATCACACCCATTAGGATGTCAATTATAAAAAAGAAAGAAAGAGACAGAGAGAGAGAGGAAGGAAGAGAAAAGAGAAAAGAAAATAACAAGTGTTGGTAAAGATGTGGAGAAATTGGAACACTTGTGCATTGCTGGTGGAAATTTAAATGGTACCACCACTGTGGAAAATGGTATGGCAGTTCCTCAAAAAATTAAACTTAGAATTCCCATATGGTCCAGCAATTCCACTCTTAGATATGTCCTCAAAACAATTGAAAGCAGGGACTCAAACAGATATTTGTACACTAATCACAGCAGTATTATTCACAATAGCCAAAAGGTCAAAACAATCCACATGTCCATCAACAGATGAATGGATAAAGAAAATGTAGTATATCCATACAATGGAATATAATTCAACCTTAAAAAGGAAGGATGTTCTAGTACATGCTACAACACTGATGAACACTTATCTCAATTTTTTAAAAAATCTATTTATTTTTAACCAATGACCGGATGGCTGAAAATAACCCAGGGCTGAAGAACTCCTGTCAAGATATTTCTTTGACATAAAGATAGGGTCTATCTTTGATCCTATTCGAATACCATGACTTCTTTTTAAACTTCTCAAATGTGTCCCAACACCTATGTCTCACCAGCTTTAATCCAGGCCCCAATCCTGGCTGCCTGAAGCGTTACCTTCCTACCTGGCATCCTTGCCTCTAGTCTTGTCCCCTTCTGCATTGCAACTACAACAATGCATCTAAACTGCAAGCACAGTTATGATGAAATGAATCCCCGTCAGCTACAGATAATGTCTAACTTCCTCATACAAGCAACCACTTTGAAAGGATGAGATTGATGCATATATACGAGCAAGGGTAAATGCCCAATATATATTGTTAATGGAGAAAGCAAGTTACAAGAAATGCATGATATGCGGGGTGGGGGTGGGGAGGAAGAAACAGCACTCGGGGTCATATATCAAGAATGGAGTGGGGTGGGGGACGAGTGATATCCTAGGTCAGGGAATCTTACTGCTCAAGCATTGGAGTTCGGTAGAAATAAAGAACAGGAACGTAGGAGCAAGTAGAATCAGAGATCAAGACAGCACTCACCATCTCCCAGAAGTACACGGCCATCTGAGCCCTGTTGAGCAGCAGTGCCCAGAGGAGCAGGTCACTCCAGGGTGCCTGCTCCGGTACAGCTTCCAGCAGAAATTCTGAGGTGGCCTTGTCCCACAGCGGAAACGACTGGAGGCGAGGAAGGCGTGGTGAGCGTTGTCTCCGCCCCAGACCTTTCCTGACTCCGCCCCAACCATCAGCCCCACACCCCGTGCTCTGACCACGCCCCATCCTGGCATAGCCCCGCCCCCAGACCCTTTTGTGCTTCCCCCATCCACCCCGTTCCTTACATTTTCCATGCTGCCATCGCTCAGGTGGGTGCCCCCGGCGGGGAACGTCGGCGCGCACGTCTTCCCCAGCAGCATCCGCAGCACCTGCCCCACCTTAGGGGGTTGTGGCTCCGCCGAGGGTTCAGAGACTGGGCCTTTGTTGCCTGTGCTGTGGGACACCTGGTCCAAAAGGCTGTGGATAAGTGAGTTGGGGGGCGCTGCGTTGTAGAGCTGGGCCAGGCGCGTAGGGGTCAGGAAGTGGCCCAGGCTAAGGCCATGGGAGACGAGCAAGCGCACGAACTCCGGCCGGTCGTTCAGAAGGGCGTCCATGAGGGAGGCTTCCAGGTGGAAAGACTGGTGGGGGTGGAATGAATGGGGGAAGAGTTGAGCACAGAGACAGGCAGAAGGCCAGGTGAGGTCAGAGATGAAGGACAAGAGATGGGGGTACAGAGCTATGAGTGACGGATGGATGGATGGATGGTCAGATTGATGGATGGGCGGAGGGATGGATGAGAGGATGGATGGGTGGGCAAGTAGATGGATGGATGGATGGGGAGAGAGGGAACAAGATGGGGACAGATGGACAACCAGAGATGGATGGACAATTAAGAGAAGGCTGGACATGCCATAAAGGAAGATAGAGCCAGATGTCAGAGGAGTCAGGGAGTGGGGGAAATGCATCCCTTTTGTCAGGATCCCCAGTCGCCAGGCCCCAACCCCTCACCCGCCATTGGATATCCCCCCGGAAGAGTTCACTCTGGGCAATGTCCACACGGTTCCAAGCCACAGCCAAACGCAACTCATCCAGGTAAGCTGAGGCTTCAGAGGTCCCACAGGCTGAAAGGGTGAGAAGGAGAGGGGGCAAGAAGTCAGGGGAGGTTGGGAAGATCTGATGAGTGTCTGTATCACTTCTACTTGAGATGCCTGACATTTAAACTCCGTATAAAGGCAGTGTTGTTGGGCAGAGTCTGGGGTCTTAAGAAGTTAGGCTATTACAAGCATAAGGTCATTCAACCCAGGGGCAGAGGTGAATGTAAAACTCTTCAGACCAGTGGTTGAGAGGCCCCAAGACAAGGAAAGGGAATCATTTATTCATTTAACATTTACTGAGGTAGGCTACAGACCAGGCAGTAAGAGGGATGGAGAGAGATTGGATACAGTCCCTGCCCTGAAGGAGCTCACTCCTGGGAAATATGTCCCAGAACCACATAACTGCCTTTAGAGTGATCGGTGCTCTTGGAGGAGGGCATAGAATGTGATTAGGACCCAGGGGAGGCTACAGTCAGAGGTATGGAGAGACCCAAGGGAGCCTCCTAGGGGATGCACATTGAGGTAGGGTTTTTGAAAGACTAGTAGGATTTGGAAGTGTGCATCTAAGATGAGAAAAGAATCATCAGGGCAGCAGGAGCAGCTTGAAAAAGCCTCGGTGCAGGAAAGCACAGGCTATGATGGCAAATGTGAGTCACTCTGGTTTCCTGCAACCTGGGAGTATTTGTGAGGCGAAAAGTAGCAGAAAAAATGTAAACGTTAGCCGGACTTCGGAAGACCTTGGAGGTCATTAAATAGAACAAGGAAGAACAAGTGGCCTTTAAAAATTTGATCGGATAATTTAATGGATCCAAAAGTGTGCAGTCAACCTCGTGTGACCTTGGGCAAGTCACTTTCCCCCTCTCTAAGCCTCAGTTTCTTCATCTGCAAACTGGGCAGACGGTCCTTACAGGAAGGGTTAGAGGATCAGGGGCAATAATGTGTGCCAGCTGCTCAGCACGGTGCCTGGCTGTTCCTAGACTCTTATGAAGCATTCATCCCCTTCCCTCTTCCTTCCTCACCTGCTGAAACCCCATCCCTTCAACCCTGCCAACACTGAGACTGTCCAGCCATCTCCAGTTTCCCCAGCAGAGTGTGATCACTTGTACTTCTGCAGGCAACAGACTTAAAACACCACCCCCTCAAACCACATCTTAGAGAGCTGCTGTGTTTCCTACCAGGAGGCTGATGAGTTAACTTCTGTAAAGTAAATCCTATTTGCCCACTGACTGTCATCCTCTATTAAAGGATGTGTCCCCACAAGAAATGGAATCATATTAAGAAGAGTTCCCGTTTATTAGGCTCCCCATGGGGACCAGGCACTGCCCATCAGCTGCCTCTGAGGCTCACAACACTCCTGCCAGGTATTATCTCAATTTTTCAGAGAGAGAAACTAAGGCTCAGAGAGGGAAAGTCTCTTTCTCAAAGTCACACAGCAGAGTGGGGGGCCAAGCTGATACTCAAATTTTAGTTTTATCTGATTCCAATGTCAAAAATAACTACCACACCACAGAACATGGTAGATGCAATTGGGGTGGGGACCTGGAACTCAGCACGCATTACAAATTGACACGATGCCTCTTGGGAGTTTTTATCTAAGTGGGTGTTTTCCCTGTAAAACTCTTCTGACACCAAAAATGACCCTCCCCACCCACATCCCCACAGAGCCCTGGGGATCCCCCTTACCACTTATTTATCCCACCTCCGCATCTTACTAACTCCCAATTCTACTGGCTCTTCAAGGCCGCCCAGTTTAAATACCACCTCCCCATTTTTCTCCCCTTTCTGACAGCAGTTCCTCTCCCATGCTTTTGTCTTGAATTTTACTTAAGGTTATGTCCAAACAACCCTGGTAGGATCTGCTTTTATCTCTGAGCCTAATCTTTGTTGAATGAATAATGAGCTCCATCCTCAGCCTCTACCAAGCAGCCATTATGCTCCCTACCTTGGTTTTCATCATTCATTCCTCTAGTGAAATATCAGGAGTTCCTTGCTGGGAGACAGCACTCTGGTTTTTCTCTGATTCCACCACCCCTCAGGGCTTAAAACATATTGGAGGCATATAGGAAAAGTAGAAAGGGTGAGTGGGTGGATAGATGGAAGAATGGATGGATGGAAGAATGATGAGTGGATGGAATTGTTACTAGATGTGTGAATAAACTGGTAGAAGGATGGATGGATGGCAAGATGGATGGATGCTTGGATGGATGGCAGAATGAAGGATGAATGGAATAATGGGTAGATGGAAAGATCAATGTACATATGGCTGGCTGGATGGATAAAGGATGAAAGGATGGGTGGATGGATACAACAGAAGGAAAGCAACGTTGGAACATAATGAAAGTATCTTGGGAAAATTGTCCAAATAGCACTGTGCAAAGCCCCAAAAGGCAATGATAAAAGGAAAAAGATAAAAACGGGCACAGGGCTTCCCTGGTGGCGCAGTGCGTGAGAGTCCGCCTGCCGATGCAGGGGACGCGGGTTCGTGCCCCAGTCCGGGAAGATCCCACATGCATAGATTAGAGAGGATGGATAAAGTGCCGAGGCCAAAAGAGGTGTCCAAAGTTGAGCTGACAATGGGGGAAGTTTTGGGACTCCAAGCCTTACCCTTGACAAGGGCCTTCAAAACTATGGTCTCAAATTCCTCAGGGCCATCATCAGTTGAATAGACTGTCAGCAGCTCCTTCCGACTCATGATCCTCTCCACCTGCAGAATACCAAGTTTTGCAAACCACACCCAACTCCCTGGCCCTGTCCATAGAGATATAGGAGAACATTCCCCTGCAGGACCCAGTAGTCTAGGTGCCTAGCACCCTCTACTCCCAGAACCTAGGGGGGATCCAGGCCCCCAGGCCTCTCCTCCCTTAGACCCAGGAGTCCAGGCTCCCAGCCTTTCCTCCCTCATATCCATGAGGCTGGGCCCCCATTCCCCTTCCCTTGGATCCAGGTCTCCAAATCCTCAGCATCCTCACCTCTCAAGGCCCAGGAGCCCAGGTTCCCAGCTCCCTCCCATCTCAGGTTCCAGAGTTGGACCCCCAATGTCATACCTGGGCCTGTAGGACCTCAGGGTCCCCTTTGGGGAAGAAACGTTTAATCAGATCTTGGGCTTCACATCGCCTGCCTCCTCCACTCCCTGGAGCCAGAGTGTAGATCTCTGCCAGGCAGTCTGCAGCTCCCCCAGACCCGGCCACCAGGAGGCAGGGGAGCTGAGCCTGGGTGGCCTTCTCTATCCGCTACAGGACAAAAGGGGGAGCCAGGTTAGGGAAGGAAAGTATTCACACCTCCTGGAGTCTAGATTCCCAGCCCCCTCCTCCCCTAGGACCCAGGAGTACAGCCCCTGGCTACTGCCACCCCTTAGACCCAGGCACCTGGGCCCTTATTACCTTCAACATCTTTTCATCACCATCAATCAAGAGAAGGAGGACAGGGATGTCAATTCCAGTCCCTGAGGAGAGAAGAGAGCACAGGGCTTGGTCACCTCCCATCAGCCTCTGTCAGCGATGGGAGAGAACCACGTTTCCCAGGAGTCCCCAGGGCAAACGCTGGCTTTTGCCTAATCCTCTGTCCGGAGGCTCATGAGAACTGTCATGCCTTTGAGGATGTTGGGAGGGGCCAGATCTTGAAGACAGTAATGTTCAATTTCTCAAGGGAGGAGAGGGCTGGGAGCCTGGACTCCTGGGTTCCCGAATGAGGCATGAGTCACTCCTATAACTGATTAACCATCCAGGAGCCAGGAGAGGGTGAAAGTGCAAATACAAAATAAAGGAAATAAGGAATAGAAAGGACTATCCAAATACAATAAAGATATTTATCAAAGCCCAATAGCAAACCCATGTAAGTTTTTTACGAACTCTATTCCCAATAAAATAAGAACTGAAACAACATTACTACCATTCACACTTATCTGGGAGTTTTGAGCTAATGTAACAATGCAAGAAAATGAAATAATTGGAATGAAAACTTGTACATATATTTTTTAAGCTGGAAGAGACAAAGGTATCTATTTGAAGGAAAGATGATTTATATTCTTAGAAAACTGGAGAGACTCCACTCAAAATAACTAAATAGGGCTTCCCTGGTGGCGCAGTGGTTGAGAGTCCGCCTGCCAATGCAGGGGACACGGGTTCGTGCCCCGGTCCGGGAAGATCCCACATACATGCAGAGTCTTAACCACTGGACCACCAGGGAAGTCCCAAACAAAATATATTTTTGGCACAGGAATAAATAGAGAGGTAGAAGAGAAAAAGGTTCAGAAATACTTCAACATATAAAGGAACTGAATATACAACTTAAGTGGCATTTCAATTTAGCTGGAAAAAGATGGTTTCTTTATTAAATGGACATGCAGAAAATGTGGTTTCCCATTTGGAAGAAAAAAATGTAGACTCCCTATCTCAAAACACCTAAAAATCATTTCCAGATGGATTAAAAGTTTAAACATAAAAATATAAGATATTAAAAAAGAAGACTTAGAATATTTGTATAGCATTGGAGTGAAATGGACCTTCCTAAAAAACCAAGGGAAACCAAGGGGCTATAAAAGGAACAACAAATATATCTAACCACATAAAAATGATAGAATTTTTATGGAAGTAGACACCATAATTAAAGTATCTTCTAAAAATTTTACATCTAACAGTCAAAGAGTTACTAAGGACAGGATACAAAGAATTCTTACAAAAAGACAAGAAAGAAATAACCCAATTCAAAAATGTGCAAAGAATATGAATAGACAATTCATAATTGAGGAAATCTGATTGGCCAACAAAATATATCTTTTAATAGTGGTTAGATAAATTAAAAAATCAAATGAAAACTGGCATGTCACTTTTTACCCATCAAATTTGCCAAAAAAAAAAAATTTAAACCAAGAGTATCCAGAGCTGGTTAAGACTGGACAGAAAAGGAAACTCTCACACATTCTCGATGAGAGTGAAAACTGCTACACACTTTAAGAAAGTGATCTAGTACTATCTATTAGTATACACACAGAGCAATCTCACTTGTGGGATCTACTGTATAGAATTTAAAACACCTGGATGTAATTATGGATGTTCATACAAAGATATTTATTCAGCATTGTTTGTAGTGCCAAACACTGATAGCACTTTAAGTATCCACCAATTGAGAAAAATTTAAATAACAGATGGTACAACCATTACCAAGGAATATCATACAACTATTAAAAGGAGATACAAGATAGAGAAGTTTGTACCTAAAAGGGATGGTTATAAGAAAGTGATATGTATATGTATAGTATAAAAGAGAGAAAGGAACACCTCTGAGCATAGCATAGGATTTTATAAGCATAGACAAAGATATAAAAGGATTAACTCCAAACCATATAACACAGATTACCCCAATAGAAGGGATTGGAGCTGGGAAGGGAATTTTCTAACGTCTTTTTCTTTTTCTTCTTTGACCAGTGGGTTATTTACAAACTACAATTCAGGCAATGCTATGAATTTCCTTATATAACTTCGCATGGTTTGATTAGTTCCAATAAACACATATTAAAGCTGCCATAAAATATTATGTTGAGTGAAAGAAGCCAGTCTCAAAAGGTCATCTATTATATTATTCCATTTATTTAGCTTCTGGAAAAGAGAAGATTAGAGTGATGGAAAACAGATCAGTGGCTGCCAGGGGCTGGGTGCAAAAGGAATGCCTTCATGGTAACAGAACTGGTCTATGTCCTGACTGTGGACGTGAATCTCTACATATGCCTAAACTCACAGAATTATACACCCCAAAAAAGTCAGTTTACACCCCAAAAAGATAATTTAAAAAATGAGATTAAAGTTGCCGAAAAGCTAAGTAAAGTTTAAGAATTAAATGGGGGAGTTCCCTGGTGGTGCAGTGGTTAAGAATCTGCCTGCCAGTGCAGGGGAAACGGGTTCAATCCCTGGTCCGGGAAGATCCCACATGCCGCAGAGCAACTAAGCCCGTGCGCCACACTACTGAGCCTGCACTTGAGAGCCCACAAGCCACAACTATTGAGCCCTCGTGCCGCAACTACTGAAGCCCATGCGCCTAGAGCCCGTGCTCCGCAACAAGAGAGGCCACGACGATGAGAAGCCCGCGCACCGCAACGAACACCCAGTGCAGCCAAAAATAAATAAATACTTAAAAAAAAAAAGAATTAAATGGACACTTTTTAAAATACAGGAAATGTTTATAAAGAAGCAGGTTTCTGTTTAGTTGACTTTCTACATTGGACATTTCTTTCTGTTTTAGTGATTTCTGCCCTGTCTTTATTATATCCTTGCTTCTACTTTCTCTAGATTTGATTTGCTCTTCTGTTTCTAGGATTTTTTTTAATTGGAGACTTAAATCATTGATTTTCAATCTTTCTTTTCTTTTCATTTTAGGCAAGCATTTAAGTCTACAGATTTCCCTCTAAGTACTGCAACAACTGCATCCCCAAAGTGTTGGTATGTCATAACATTATCATCATTCGGTTCAAAATATTTTCTAGCTTCTTTTTTTTTCCTTCTTTGATCCATGGGTTATTTACAAACTACAGTTCATGAAATGATATGGATGAATCTCACAGAAATAATGTCGAATATGAGAAGGCAGAATTTAAAACATGGGTTTGGTGTGATTGTATTCATATGAAACACGGTCAGAACTACTCTTTGCTGTTACAAGCAGGATAGGGTGGCTCTTGGGTGTGGGCAGAAAGCTTCTGGGGGCTGGTATTACTGTTTCTTGATCTGGGTGTTGGCTGCATAAGTGGATTCAATTTGTTAAAAATTCATCAAGCTGGGCTTCCCTGGTGACGCAGTGGTTGAGAGTCCGCCTGCCGATGCAGGGGACGCGGGTTCGTGCCCTGGAACTAATTTTATGGAAAGGATAGCACAGGTGGTCCATGGATTTGACAAGAGTTGTAAAGTCACTAAAAGAATGGCCAACAAATCCAAACAGAATATACCAGCTCCTGGCACAGTGAGAACTATAGGATACACCCCTCCCTCTTCCTGAGTCTACCTCCAGGGTCCTGGCATGCCTCAGTTTACCCACTTGATCCTTTCACCTATCTCAACCCCGTCCCTGGACCCCCCTCATTCCTGTCCATCTACTTCCCACGAGCCCTTCCTGGCAAAATTTCTTCATGGAATGTTCCAGAACCTGAACTGTCCAGTACAGTAGCCTCTAGCCACACCGTGCTCCTTATAGTCAAATAAATTAAAATTAGATACAACTAAAAATTCAGTTCCTCAGTTGCTCTGGCCACATTTCAAGTGATCAGGAGCCACATGTGGCCAGTGGCCGCCATACTGGCTGTGGATATAGAACATTTTCACCATTGCAGAAACTTCTGGTAGACAGCACTGGCAGACTCCCCCTCTGTCCGTCTCATCTCCTACCCCCCTTTCTCTGTGTGGCCACTGAAAACGAAATTGTTCCCGATAAAATCAGCAATTACCTGCACATCCCCGAATACAATGGCTCCTATTCAGGTCTCATCTGACTCCACAAAGTAGCACTGGTCATATCTAAAAGGCTGATTCCAGAAAACCTTTTCCTTGGCAGAGCACACCCGTTCCCCTGGCTGCTCTGTCTCTGCCTCATCTGTGGCTTTCTCTTCCTCTGTGCCTCCCTCGAGTGTAGGTGTTCCCCAGAGCCAGGACCACATGCCTTCCCTACATGGGTCTCAAACTCAATGCCCCCAAGGGCCAGGCAGGTAATTACGTAAGAGAAAGAAGCATCAGGAGGAAAATTAGAAGCGGATGTGCCGGCGGCTGTGCTGACGTGAGGCAGCATGTCTGTCTCGAAGCATTCAGAGACAAGTTTTTAGCAATCCTTTCTTCCGTGGAAGAAAAAAAAGAAAACATCGGCCATAGAATTGCCAGTTTGCAACCTCCTCTGATTTTACACTTTCTTCCCCCCATCCTACTTCCACTTCAGTTTCCATTACCACCTACAGCTAGGACTTCTCAAATCTTGGATGGAAGTCACAGACCTTTCCTGAGTCCCTGAGCCAGGTTTGCAATGCCCCTGGCTCCCCCAGGCCCCTCCCACACACGAAATGCCACTCTGAGCTGGGCAACATTTCCCAAATCTACTCATGCACCTGGGTTCCCATCTCGGGGACAAGCTCACTGTTTCCCAGGCCCCAGACCAGATGTCTGGGCCCATCCTCCCCTCTCCCCTCTCACTCTACAAATCCATCGGTCCCCAAGCTCCTGCCCCTGAATCTTTGCCCTGTCCCCACCTCTCTGTGTCCCCTCAGCCCTGGCCTGCCTCAGGCCTGTTCTCCTCCCACCTGTCCCCTGCCCAGCCTCTTCCCCAGCTTCCTGAACTCCTATTCATCCTCATGTGGCCCTCAGGGCATCTTTCCACACCCAGAGCTGACTCTGCCCCTCCCATGGCTCCCCAGAACACCAAGACTCGGTCCCAACCCCTCGGGGTGACATTTGAGGCTGTGTGACTACTGGCCCTGCCCTCCTGCTTGATATCCTCTTTCAGATGCTCTCTGCACCTTGAACTCTGCCCCTTTTGCAAGCCACATAGTCAAAAGGGGGCAATTTATACTTCTTGTTCCCACTCCTGGAATCCAACCCACCTTCAACTGTCAAACTCCAACTTTATCACCTTCCAATGTCACCTCATTAGTCCCTCCTCCTACAGAAGCCATTGGTGACACCCTGTGTCCCCTCCCCGGACTTAACCAGATGCCTCCTCTTGGCTCCCAATGGGCCCAGTGGCTTGTCCTTTGCAGCTCCCATCTCCTTGCCTTATAATCATCTTCCTCCCACCAGACCAGAGGTTCCTAAACTTCCTTGACCGCCCTTTCCATCAGTAAAAGTTTTTGAGCACTCACCCCCAAATAATATATATGTTTATTTATACATAATTCAAGCCATCCTGCACTAATATAGTCATAATAAAACACACACTAAATTAGGAACGTTGACATTTCCCATACCCCAAAGATTGCCTTGAGGACACTAGAAAGCTAGAACCCACTTGAGAGACCATCCCTGAAGGCCAGGAGCTCCTAATGGTGGCCACTGCCCACCCCTCAGCCACCCAGCACAAGCGCAGGCCCTACACATGCTAGTAATTGCTACCTTCCGGTGGTTCCTATGGACATATTTTCCAGTGATTACTACGTGCTGGGCACTGTTTCAGAAATATCACAAGCAGTAACTTGTTTAATTCTCACAATATCCGCAGGAAATGGAGCCTGTTTTTTTTTTTTTTTTTTTTTTTTTTTTTTTACCCTAGAGCCTGTTTTTATGCCCAGATGATAGATGAGGCCCAGAGAAGTGAAATGATTTGCCCGAAGCCACACAGCACGTGTCCCAGCTGAAATCTGAACCCTGGCAGGGCCTGTGCTCTTGAAAATAATGCCCCCTTGGAAGTGCTGAGTGAGAGTTTCTTGGAGGAATGAACGAACAAGTGAATGGATGAAACAGAGACAGCCAAGAAAGAAAGAGAAAGTGACACCAGGAGGCAGAGACACACAGAAGGGACACGGGGAAGGAAAAAACCAGAACCCAGCCCTGGGTCTTGAACACCGAACCTGAGCGGGAGGATGGGAAATTGGAAGAGTTTGCAGACTGACCCAAGCCCTCCCCGAGGTAGAGAGCCACCAGGGAACGCCCTTGGGAGTATCGGCTCTGACTGGGGAAGGGAAGGAACGGAAAGGCGAGGTCTGCGGTGGGCGGGGTCAGCGGACCCGGGACACTCTGGGGTCTGTCCCCGGGGCGAACTCCTCACCCCGCATCTGTGGGGTCAACGATGAAAGTCGTGCACGTCTTCTTCTTGAAGATCTTGGGGATCCAGCTCTGGAGACAGGAACAAGGAGTGGTGGGGTGGATCCAGTTAGGTCCTATGGGTCACGGAGTGACCCACCCGCGCCCTAGCCGGAGATCCAGGAGTCCGGGACCCCAGTGCCCTCCTCTCCCGGACTCAGGAGACTCGACCCCCCCAACCCCCTCACCAATCCGTCCCCAAGGACCCTGGAGTCCGGACCCCCAGCAACTCCTTCCTTTGTCTGACCCAAGAATCTGGGTCTCAAGCACCCTCCTCTCTGGAAACCAGGAGGCCAGGCCCTAGCTCCCTGTTCCCTCAGGCCTGGGTCCGGCTGCTGTACCTGCTCCTTCTCTGCACCCACCATGCTGCCGCAGCCACAGAAACCTATCCGACTCCCGGCATTCGATCCACCAAACCGGGTTCTAGATGCGCCCTGAACAAACCGGATCCGCCACTTCCCAGCCCAGCCTTGGGCGGGGCCAGGTCTGGGGGGCGGGGAATCTCGGAGAAGCGTAGAGCGGGAGGCGGGGCACAGGGTCGGACAGGATCCAGAGAGAGGCGGGCAGGGACCCAGGGAGAGGGGGACAGGGACCCAGGGAGAGGGGAACAGAGACGCAAAGAGGAAATGCCAGCGATGAGAGAGAGGGCACACTGACCCAGGTCGGGGGATAGGGGGCGGGAAACACTAAGACTTAGGCGGGGGCAGAGAATCAGAAAGGGGGAACAGAGATTGGGGGGGCGCTACATTGACCCAAAGAGGGAGAGAGAAAGATTTAGATGGGTGACAGACACTCAGAGTGAGAGGGAGAAGGGGACAGAATCCTCAGGAGGGGGGCAACAGGGACCCTGAGAGAGAGCTGGTGAAGAAACAATGACAGAGAGAGGGAGACCCGTAAAGAAGGATGGGAACCCAAAGAGCGAGCGCGACAGTGACAGGATGAGGAGTGGGAGGTACTGCTATGCGGACAGGCAGGGCCACATGTCTCCTGCCCACTCTCTGACAGGGACAGCTGCGGCCTCCTGGGTAACCTGAGCCCCTTACCCCCCCTCGCTGTATTTATAGCCCTGGCCTGGCGCCATCCCCTGCCCCCAGATCTGAGTTCCAGGGACAGGAGGTCATGGGTACGTGTGCTGGAGCAAAATTCCTTTCACGCCATTCCAGGGCTTCCATATTGGCATCCACCTTCTCAGCAAAGTAGCCCATTCTGGCCAGAAACTCCCCATAATCTAACCCCCAGTCCTTCCTTGGCAGGGATTTCTCCCCTCAGATACATCCCTCCTGCTACCCTCCCCCATGGCCCAGGCTCCCCCCAAATTGGCCCACTAAAAATCTAGCCATTGTCTTTGCAGCTGCCAAACATGAACTTGTTGGCAACCCAAAGTCAAATCCCTTGGCTCCCCTCTCCTGGCCAAGGAGAGACCCCTTCATCCACCCCCTCCCCAGCTGGGAGGGGGAGGAGCAGGAGGGGAGGGGCAGGTGGGGACTGACCCAGAATAACTCGGGGCTGAGAGTAAATTTAGCCACAGAGAGGGGAGGGGAGAGACCCTATTGGCTGGGAAGTGGGAGGGAGGGCCGGAGAGGAGGGTAAGGGGCTCTGGAGACTGCCTCAGAGGGCCTGGCTGTGAGGGCCAGGGGACAGAGGCCGAGAGAGACACAGCAAAGGAACAACACAGGGAGAAAGAAACAGAAGGAGCCCAACATTCATCCACGTAGCCATAGCCACAGTGGGAGCCAGCCCTGGGAGAAGCTCTGCTGCCTGTCTGTCCCCATGGGCCACTGTGGGCCATGGCTGCACACTTTTCTCCTCTGGGCTGCAGTGGCCAGCCTGCTTCTCCCCACTGCCGTGACCCAGCAGCTGAGAGGGGCTGGGCTGGGGCCCAGCAACTGGAACGACAATGCAGGAGCTTCGGGGCCCTCAGAGGACGCATCGGGCAAGTTTGGCCACCCCACGCACAGCCATAGAGGCCACGGAGATGAGAACAAGGATGTTTCCACGGAGAGTGGGCATCATTTCTGGGGCCAGGGAGACCACAGAGAAGAGGATGAAGATGTCTCCAGAGAATCCCAAGACCATAGGTACCAAGGCCACAAGGTGGGAGATGAGAACACCTCGGATGAGGAGGAACATACAGAGCATGCTCAGCAGGCCCGTGGGCACAGAAGCCATGGGAGTGAAGAGGAGGGTGATGCAGCTGAGTACGGGCACCGCTTCCCCAGCCACAGGAGCCATGGCCGTCAAGATGAGGACGAAGACGAAGTTGTGTCCAGTGAGCATCACCATCATATCGTCAGGCATGTACACCGAGGCCATGGAGAAGGGGAGGATGAAGAAGAGGAAGAGGAGGATGTCTCCACTGAGTATGGACACCAGGTCCACAGACACCAAGACCACGGGAAGGAAGAGGATGAAGATGTCTCAGATGAACACCACCATCACGGCCCCAGCCACAGACATCAAGGCCACAGAGACAAGGAAGATGAGGATGAAGATGTATCCACTGAACACTGGCACCAGGTTCCCAGACATACCCACCATGGCCTTGGAGACGACGAGGAGGAGATCACAGTCAAGTTCAGCCACCACGTTGCAAGCCACCAGCCCCAAGGCCACGAGAGCACTAAGGAGGAGGACTTCCCAGAGGAACATGAAAGAGCAGTCCGTGGCCATCACCACCGCGGAGTCCCCAAGGAGGAAGATGAGGACACCTCTGCCAAGCTTGGCCACCAGGCTCCCAGCCACAGGCAGCAAAGCCACAGAGATAAAGGGACTGGCCACAGAGGGTCCATCAAAGAGGAGACTAGCCACCAGTCCCCAGAACACATGGGGGTAAAGGATAGAAGCCATTTAAGGGAGAGTGATTCTGAGGAGGAAGAGGAAGAGAAGGAAGAGGATCACAGCTCCCATGAAGATTATGATGAAGGTTCAGAGGAGGGAGGAGAAGGTACCCACCATGGCAGCCTGGACCAGGAGGACGAGGAAGACAAGGAGGAAGGTCATGGCCTCAGCCTGAGCCAGGAGGAGGAGGAAGAAGAGGAGGAAGAGGAGCAGGAAGAAGAGAAGGAGGAGAGGAGGGAAGAGAGGGCTGAGGTTTGGGTCCCACTGAGCCAAACCACCAGGAGGAAGAAGATGAGGAGGAGGGGCTGGAGGAGGATGAGCTCCCCTTCACCATCATCCCCAACCCACTGGCCAGGAGGGAGGTGTCTGGAGGTGCCTCCAGTGAAGAGGAGAGTGGTGAGGACATGGGTAAGTGATCTGACTGGATGATGGGGGTGGGGAGGAGCGGAGTCAAGCTGGGTCACTGCTGCCTTCTTGTCCCCACAGATCAGCAGGATGCCCAGGAGTATGGGAACTACCAGCCAGGGTCCCTGTGTGGCTACTGCTCCTTCTGCAAGGTATGTCCGCAACCCAGCTCCACCCACCAAGCTGTTCCTAGAGTTTGTTCCTGGGCTCTGGTGTGCCTTGGGAGGGCCCTGAGCAACGGGCCCGAGTAAACAAAGACACTTCTGGGGCCAAGTCGGGGACAGACTGGAGGCCAGGAGGCTGGGGAGGAGCCTGGGATAGTGGTCCAGGAAAGAGAGGGTGAGGCTTGAGCTGCACTTGCAGATGTGGGGACAGGGAGGAGGGTTCAAGGCAGAACCGAGGGAAGTGGGACAGGACTGGAGACTGACAGGCTATGGGGAGAATAGGAAGAGAGGGGGTGAAGAGAGTACCCAAAGGTCCAGCCCACAGTGACAAGGGGACGTCGGGGCGCCTTGCAATAGGGAAATGAGGGGGTGGGAAGCAGGTTGGAGGAAGATAATGAGCTCAGTGTCAGAAGTAATGAGGCTGAGAAGTTGGGGATATGTCCAGTGGGCAGGGTGGAGGACTGGCGGGTGGCTCCCAAACGTCCCTCCCTGCCTAACCAGGTTCCTCTGGTCCCCAGCGATGCACTGAATGTGAGAACTGTCACTGTGACGAGGAGAACATGGGAGAGCACTGCGACCAGTGCCAGGTGAGACTTCTCCCAGACTCAAGGATCCACCAGGTTTCCCGACAGCCCGGGACCATCTGAGCACCCCCAGCCCCAAATCTTTTGCCCTCAAACTGACCTAACCCCTTACCCCTGATGCAGCCTTGACTCCAAACCGGATCCTGCCTCTGACCTTAACCTCCGCCTAGCTAGCCTCCTGCCCAAGTACGGCCCACGCCCCATCCTAACACCGCCCCTGACCACCTCGTACCGCTCATTCTCTCTCCCCACCCCCGCCCCCAGCACTGCCAGTTCTGCTACCTCTGCCCGCTGCTCTGCGAAACTGTCTGCACTCCGGGTGAGCATGGGTGGGGCCCAGAAGAAACCTGATGAAGGGGCGGGGGCCTGGTGGGTGGAGCCAACCTGAGGAGCAGGCTGGAAGGTTGTGGGCGTGGCTATGTGCGGAGGCGTGGCCAAGGCTGGGACTCTGTGAAGAGCGGGAGGAGCACGGAGGGGCGGGGCCGGGCAGAGGGGAGGTTGGCGGTAGGTGCCAAAACCTAAGAGGTTCGGATTGAGGGGGTTAGCCTAGAACCAAGAGGTTGGGGCCAAAGCAAGTGGAATTCGAAGGACGCGGCGGGGCGTGGGGCTATTGGAGAATGGGAACACTTAGAACACTTAGAGCCAGGAGGAAGGGAGGAGTCGCTGTAGAAGGAATTAGTTTGGGGGAAGGAATCCAGAAAAGGGGGCGGAGCTAGTCCTGGTCCTGCACTGATTGAAAAGTGGCCCCCAATTTCACCCGTGGTGTACCCCTCAAGCCTCTTCTCTCCCACAGGAAGCTACGTCGACTATTTCTCCTCGTCCCTGTACCAGTAAGTGTGTGGAGGGAGGATGTTTAAGGGCCCCGTTTAGAAAGGTGCTGTCCCGCTATGAATTATTGGACAGCCCTGAGCCTCTAGTCCCCCCTTGGTGAAATGAGCAGGTTGACGATCTCTAAGCGCCCTGGTGTGAGCTTTAGACACTTCGGCTGTCCAACCTCTGCGTCCTTCTCTCCAGAGCCCTGGCAGACGTGCTGGAAACTCCGAAACCCTAACCCAGACACACGGCTGCGGCGCAGATACATCTCCCTGGCCCTCCAACCCCTTTCCACGGGCCATATTTATTTCTCTGAATAAACGTGCTCCCCGAAACCTCATTGTCAGGCCTGGGGTCTGGATCCTCTGGGCACCGGGGAATGAGGGTTGGGTCTGAGGGAGAAGGGGCCTGGACTCCTCGAAGTGGTTGGTTGCTAGGTCCTGATAAATAAATCAGTCAACACGGGAGCTTTTTGAAACAGTTCTCTTTACCCGTGATCACTGAGTGACGCCTGGGGCAGGGAGGCCGACCAAGAGTCGGGGGCGAGGGCTTCCCCACCGTCTTTCCTCTCCCCACGCCACGTCGCCCAGGGGCATCGTGGAAAAAGGATTCTCCCATGCAAACCCCGGAGCTGGAGCGGAACGGGGAGCGCAGTTCTGCCCCCCCTCCCCCCCCCCCGGGGCACGGACACGGCCACAGCACGGGGGGCGGAGGGGCCTCGGGGACACGAGACACTGGGGAGAGAGAGGGAGCCCCGCCCGCGGCTGACCCCAGGCACCGGCGACCGGACGCCGCGGGGCAGGGCTGAGTGGCACAAAGGGCGAGGCTTTTAGCAGCGAGTCCTCCCTCCCCTCCTTTCGGACGAAGGACGACTTGGGCCCCGCGACTGGGAAGAAAGGGGAGGGGGCAGCCTCTCCCCGCATGCGGCCCGGGAGGGAAGCCCCGCCCCCTTCCCGCGGGGAAAGGGCACCCATCTCCCATCGGAAACTGATCAATAAATTACAAAGTATTGGAAAGAGAGGCGGAAGTTTGGGGCGGGATTTCTTCCTGCTTTCTTCTTCCCCCCTCTCAGTCCAGTGCATGTGGTTTGGTCCAGGCCCAGTCCATTTGCGAGGCAGGGACCGGCATTCCCCGCTTGTCTGTACAGATGGTCCAGTCCGTGGCGTGAGCTCCCCAGCAAGCTCTCTCCGGCGAGACCATACTCTGGACAGGAGGGGAAACAGCCCAGCCTCTGAAAGGTTCTTCCGTCCGAGTAAGGTCACCTGCATTGACGCCAGGCAGTGCGTGCAGCTGTGAAGATCCATTGTGCCGCCCAGAACCCCAAGAGCGCCCAGTACAGTCCTCACCTGGAGGCGTACACTAGCAGGAATAGGTCCGGACAGAAACGCCGTCTGCCCGGGAACTCCCAGAAGTCTGGCCTGGAGGGAGAATGAGCAGCGGTTCAGCCTGGAAAGCGCGCACGCGCACACACACACACACACACACACACACACAGACACACGCCCACTTCCCCCCTCAGTATTTCTCCGATCCTCAACCCCAAGCGTCCTCCCTTGGATTTCCCCTTCCGAGATGACAACGACCGCCTAGATCCAAGCCGGTTTCTCCCCCTTTCCCATAGCCTTGCATGCCTTCAAAGTATCCCAGGTGACACTGGACGAGTTCATTTCCCACCCTGGAAAGGGGGTGTGGTGGGGTTGAGGAGGCTGGCTTATAGGAGCGGTCCATTTGTCAAGGTTGGGGGAGAAAGGACCAGGCCATTTCAGAACCTGAAGAGGGAGGTTCCTACCCACGAGGAAAGGGAGGGGAGGAGAGGCTGTCGCGTTTGGGATCCGCCCACCTTCCGGCTGCAGCTTGCGGAGAGGGAGCCCCGGCGAGCCCAGGGCCCCTGCTGCGGCCGAACGAAAGTTGGGGGGCAACATTTCAGCTGAGTCAGGCGTTACGCCTCGGAGGTCCTTCTCTCGGAACATCTTCCGCCAGGATGGGGAGCGGCTGAAGGACTTGGCACTGTCCTAGGTATAGGGGCCCGGCAGCCGGTGAGGGACTAGGGCCGCGTTCCGACTCCGCCCCTTCATTTGACCCCACCCCTCTCCGGGTCCTTCCCTCCTTTAACCCCGCCCCTTTTCTGGCACCTCCTCCAACCACGACTCGCTGGCAAAGTCAAGCCCCACCCCTTCAGCTCCCAGCCTAGAGGTGCAGCTGGGAGTGGAGTCTCCTATGCTGCTGCTGCACCCACCTCATCCAGCCGCCTGTCTGTGCCCAAGGAGATGAGGTTGCTGAATTCCTTCTCCAAGAGCTGCCGGGCCTGGGGAGGAGAGGTGGGAGAGGGGTTTCAGCGTGCAATCTGTGAGGTGGGGATGCCCAGTATGCCCAGGGCCTAGCGGCAGCTCACCTGTGCATTCTGTGTGGGGATCTGCAAGAGCAAGGCCAGGTCAGAGTAGTCGAAGGTCTCGTCCAGGGCGAGCAGCGCCCCGTGCACCCCGCTCTCCGTGAGGTTCGTGGCGAATTCCTTCAGGCCCAGCCCGGACACCCAACCCATGACCCGCTCATTGGACCACACCATCACGTCTGGGGACAGAAGGGACCCTCAGCTGCTCCCCTCCCGCGGCCAGGCCCTTCCAATTTACCCCATATCTCCATCCCCACTTCCTCTTCCTGGCCACGCCCCAATGCTGGCTCCACCCCCTCTTCCCTGGCCTCCCTTCCCTCCCCTATTTATGCCTCCTCCAGCACTGCTCCAAACCCCTCCAACCTGGCTCCCAGCTGGACGTTTACCCTTTTCTACTCACCTCGGATCTGGGTCTGACTCTCTTCCCGCCTCCGCTCCAAGTCCTTCCGGTCATAGTTGAGTCGTTTCAGGCACATGATCCCGTAATGCAGACTCACCCTGAGTAGCAGAGATAGTGGAGTTACAGATGAGCCCTCATACCCCAATGACTGCTACTCCTATTGGGCTCTCCCCGTTGTCTGTGGTCTTCTGGCAGAGGTTGGGGAATTGCTCCATTGGATCTGTTCTACTGACTGCTGACCTTCCCAGGAGTTGCCATATTTTCAAAAAGCAGTTCCTATTAGCCCACCTTTAAGGGGTATGGGGTCAACTAGCTAAGCTGTCTCAGGACTTGGGCTTTTCCTAGTGGGCCTTCTTATGGGTGGAAGGGGCACAGGAGTCTTGATTGCCTGACAATCAGGGCTAGAGGACCAAAGATAGTCCAAGGAATTCCCCATCACTGGTCCTATTTGCCAAAGACTCTCTAGAAGTGGGGCTTACCCCCTTGGACTGCCCCCACGGGCCAGGCGACGCCCACCTGTGGAAGCTGTCCACCATCTTGAGTTGGCCCCGGAGCTCCTTCTTGTTAAGATGATCTAACATTCGGGCATCCACCAGCGACTCCATGAAGTAGCTGCGGTACTGGGGCAGCCCCAGGCTGGGCAGCCAGTCGTTCCCCACCCATTCATGGTTCATGTCGCCATATGCCAGGATCTGGGGCCATGGGCAGGTGGGGGAGGAGTCAGGCCCTCTGACCCCATCCCATGTATGTATGCAAGGGTACAGTCCAACCCCCCTCCCCCAGATCCGAGGTTGTTCTTTCTCCATCCTATAGCAGGACAATGGCCAATCTCTGCTCAGGACAATGGACAATCCAAAATTGTCTCCCTTTCCTTCATTATGACAGCATAGACCCTCGTCTACTCAAAGTGTGGTCCTTGGACCCACAGCATTATCATCACTTGTGAACTTGCTGGAATTGCAGAATCTCAGACCCTAGGCTACTGAATCAAAATTTGCATTCTCACAAGATTCTCAGGTTATCTGAACTGTACATTAAAGTTTAAGAAGCTCTAGTCTAAAGTTGTCCCAACTCAGAACAATGGATCAGTCCAACATCACTACTCCCCCAAGTCAGCACAACGGATTTTCCAATGTAGCTCTCTCCCCAACAAATGATAATGGATCGATCCACCACTCTTGCACTGTCCCCAAAATACTAGTCTAGCTATATCTGACCCAGGACAATATTCTGGATCAACCCCAAATCCTTCACTCCTCTTAGCATAAGGAAATAATCCATACCTTCCCCTTTGCTGGGAAACAAAGACCCAACATAGCTCCTCTGTCTCAGGTGAGGTCATCCCGCTCCCCTCTTGAGAACAAAATGTAGCTCCTTCTCCCCAACTTCTCACCCTGACCTGCCGCCCCCCGCCCCAAATGCTTTCCCTTTTCACTCCAGTACAGTGGAACAATCCCACTTCCCTCATTTCTAGGTAAAAGAGCTGCTCAGCACCTCCCTCTAGTTAGAGCAATGAAACTGCCCCTGGAGCCCCCGCAACCCAGCATAATGGAATGATCCGTGCACCACTAACAGTGGAATAGCCGGGCTTCTACGCCGACCCCCACCAAGCCACAGACAAGAGCAGAGCTCCGCGCAGCGCCCCCCTCCCGCGGTGAGGATGGAATGCTCCGGTGAGGGGAGGGGCGGGGCTCGGAGAAGGAGGGGCGTCCATGCAGCGTGCACAGCCTGTTCATGCGCCCACGGCCCGCCCCGCCCCCCCTACCTGCTCCCAGCTGATCTCCTTGGTCTCCTGACCAGTTAGTGGGAAGAGGGGAGAGAAGGGGTGGGTTAAGGGGCAGGCGGAGGAGGGCGGGAGGGACGAACAGACGGACAGACAGCTACAGATTCATCTGCCCCCCCCCCACTCCGCCGCTCCTCCCGAAGGAAATTTAGTGCCACCCAAGGCCACCGGCAGGGGGCACTCACAGGCTTGGTCGTCGCGGTAAGGGACTCCATCTCTTCATGTGTCATCCACACGTTTCCTGTGGACTGAGGGGCGAGGGGTGTTACAGAGGTTGAGAGAGGGCTTCTGAACAGGGGAGGGGAAGGGGGTCGTGCTCCTGGAGGAGCCGAATTAGGCATGGGAACACATAATTTTCTGTATGGAACAAAATGATAAAATTTTAGAAGTCAGTATGTGCTATGGGAAAAAAAATAGGTGTTCATGTGTTGGGGTGATGGGGCCGGTACTAGTTTAGCTGTTGAGTTAGGGAGGCCTCTTGGTGGTGGTGACATTTGAGCTGAGACTTCAAGGATGAGCAGGAGCCAGCCTTGGGGGAAAAAGAGGGAGGGGTGCTCCTAGGAAAGGGAGCAGCAAGGGCCAAGAAGCAGAGTAGAAAAGGGAGGGGTGGGTAGGGGCCCCTCATCAATGGCCCTGTAGAGAACCATATGAATTTGGCTTTTTCTCCGGGATGGGATCCCTCTGGCTGCAGTGTGTAAAACAGCCTGAGGGGAGGAAGAGGGACCTGAAGGGAGCCCCACTCTCAAGAGATAATCCAGGTGAGAAACTGTGGGGAGCAGGGTGTATCAGACAGAGCGGGAGTGAGCGGGCCCAGGATTGGCTACTCTGAGGACAGTAGGCGGGGCCCTGAGACAGCAAGGGCTGGGATTGGCCCCTGGACACTCACAGTGCGGGAGGAGGCAGGAGCAGAGGGTGAGGTGAGTGAGACCATCTCCTGGATAGCGAGGCGCAGCTTGAGCCGGTGCAGTGGGTTGCTGATGCCGATCTCGCGCTGGATCTCCGTGTCTGACAAGTTGGCCATGATGGCACCACTCTTGACATTGGCCCGGCAGGCGGCCACATACCACGCAGGCATGCCTACCCACAGCTGGACCAGAGGGAGGAAGGGAGAAATGGGGAAAAAATGAGACAGAGAGACAGAGACATACGGGAGGAGAAACGGGAGAAATGGGAGAGGAACAGAAAGAAAGGGAGACAGGGAGACAGAGAGATGGGGAAAGGCAAATGGGCGAGAAACAGACATGAGAAAGCAGTGAGGAGGGCAAGGCAAAGAGATGTGAGGGTCAGAGGGAGACACAGGAAAACAATGGAGGAGAGCCATAGAAGGGTAATACCAGAGTCAGAGGGGAAAGAGAGAGATGGGGAGAGACAGAGACGAGGAGAGACACACAGAGATGAGAGGCAGAGATGGGGAAAGAAAGGAGCAAAAGACATAGACATGGGGAGAAATACGGGGAATGACAAAAACACAGAGATGGGGAGAGAGGCAGGGAAATAGAGACACACAGAGAGAGAGAGACATAGGAAGACACAAAGAGATAGAGACAACAGGACCAAGGTGGGCATGGCCAGAAGGACAGGGGTGAGGGGAGAAGGAAAAAGAGCAACAGGAAGATCTACAAGAAGCCTGACCCCTCCCAGGGCCTCCTCCCCACCAACTCCTCTCCACCGCCACCTCTGAGTTAGGAGGATGGTACTAGGTGGACCCAGCCAGCCCTAAGGGTGGGGTTCTCAGACCAGTTGGGGATAAAGAGTCAGGACGTTTCTGGGCCCCAGTACCTCTAGCCAGGAGACCACAGTGGGCCCATCCCAGGCAGCAAAAGGCAGGCCCTGACGGCAGGCCTCTTCCAGAAGTTCATGCCTGGGGAGAAGGGCAGGAGATCGCAGGGACAGAGACACCTAGCCCTCTTGCATGGCCCCCTTCACCAACCGCATCCCCCCACCAAAGCAATTTTTATGAATGTAAAAAACATGGCAGAAGGCTAAAAAAAAGACGTGAATCTTTGTAATCCACCTTCCCTCCCCACAACAGATCCACACTAATCAAGAGAAAAGGGGAAAAAAAAGAAAAGAAAAACTCTAGGGGTTCCCAAGTTCCCAGGCAAGCAAGTTCAGGATCTTGGACACCCCCTCCCAGAATTTTCTCCTCACTTATGACCAACCCTCCCCACCTCCACAGCACACACCCACACTCACTTCCTCTTGTTCCTTCGGTCCTTGTCTCCTGGGCCTGTCAGCTTGGCTAGCCCCAGAGGGTCAGTGGCCAATGTCTCGTCTGAGGGTGTTCCAGCTGGAGGCAGGGAGGGGCCAAAATTTGGAGAGTCTCAAAGGGGAGGCAGAATCTTTGATGCTGGGGGGTTGAGAAGGATGCCAGGAAAGCAGAGGCCCAGAGGGATTAGTAAATGCGGCCACACAGAGGGAGTGATAAAACCAGACAGGGACCAATGTCACCTCCTAGGCAAGGAATTGGAGAAATCCCCAAAATAGGGCTGGATTCACTGGGCTGGCCTTGGTAAGCTGGCAGTGGTGTGCTGGTAAATATTTAACAACTGGCTCCCTGGGGAAGGAGAAGGTATTTCCTGATTTGTAGCATATGCCAATTTCCATGGTGTAAATAATCCCACCAATTTCAAGCTACCAATGTGATGTCAAAGCAGCTCATAAAATTCCTGAAAATTTAACTAACTTGGATTTCACAAACCAGACAAGCAGGCTCCAGCCCATCAGATGCCCTGCTTTTAGGATGCTCCTCCCTCTTTCTCTATTTAAAAAATAGGTAAATAACATAACAAATTCATTTGCCCACCAGTCACTCAGGCAGGCCTCAGAGTGCCCTTTCCTTGTCCCTTCTCCCCTCTACCTCTGCCAAGGTTCCAGCGTTCTAAATGAATTACCAAATGAATGAAGACAGGATTGTATGTCAAATGAATATGTAAAGAAGAAGAAGGAAGGAAGAAAGGAAGGGAGAGAGGGAATCAGGGGACTCACCCAGAGAAGAGCTGTCCCGACCTGGTGGTCCCATTCGCCCCTTCTCCTTCTTGCCAAAGAGACGGCCTATGGATGACTTGATGCTCTTCTTCTTGGGAGCTTTGTGCAGGGAATCTGGGGTGCCCTCACTGGGTGAGCAGGACAGATAGATCCCATCTGGGATGCCTCCTCTCATCCCAAGTCTTTGTCCACTCCCACCGCCTCCTCCCAAGCAAGTCCCGCCCTGTCCCATCCCTTATTCTTACTGACCTTCCCCGTGAGGGCCCTCCATCTTCCAGGGATCCCGCCTGCAGTGCCAAGGCCTGGGTCATTCTCTCAAGGCGGGCAGAACGAGGAGTGGGAGGTGGGGTGTCTCCTGGGATTGCTTGTCCCTCCATTCGTGGAGCCCCAGCTTCCTCCTTGGGGGCATGATTCTGGAGACAGAGATGCTATATTGAATCAGAGGGGTCATGTTGGGGGCTCATTAGCTGGGATGTCTACGAGGTGTCTGGGATACCCCTGATTTGGGGAACCACTTCTAAGATAGCCTAGATTAAGTGCGGGTGAGTTGCAGAAATATAAAGGCAATAACTGCAGTCCCCCTGGAGCTTGATAAGCCCATATTTATACTGTCTTAGCTTCTGGTGTCAGGAGTGGGATCTGCTCAGCCTCAAGGAAAGCTAATAAGTTACAGGTTCTGAAAGTAGGAAATCTGAGTTTAAGGCAATAAAATAGGGCACATAGATATTGTGCCTCCCTCAAAGGTCAATTCTGAGGATCTAATGGTAGTTCTCAAATGTATATTTGGTCACAGAGACATTTTTCTAAAAATCCTATGCAGTGGGAATTCCCTGGCCATCCAGTAGTTAGGACTTGGTGCTCTCACTGACAGGGCCCAGGGTTCGATCCCTGGTGGGGGAACTAAAATCCCTCAAGCTGCATGGCATGGCCAAAAAAAATAAAAGTAAAAAAATAAAAATAAAAATCCTATGCAGAAACTTAATGTGTAAAACAGGTAAAAGTAGATCACATCTGACTGAAGTACAAGTTAGGGTTCAGGAACCCAGTGGCTCAGCCTCCCATTTGCCCTTTGAGTTGGAACTTTTAGGGAAAGCTAAGGTTGCTTTTGAAAATCACTGGTGTGTTGGTCATTGTTGCTTTTTGTTAGGGAGCCCTGTTTATGACCTCCCACCACCACCACCAAGCTGAGGAGACTTAAGAATACTCACAGCTTTGTCGGTGCCCTCACGGGCAGGGCTAGGGGGTGCCAGACGGGGTGTTGAGTGGCCAGAGCTGGGAGGGGAGGGGCTGGCAAGGGTAGAGGTGGTGAGGGAGGGGGGCAGTGAGCAGCTACTGCGGTAGCGGCCCAGTGAGTCCAGGCCCGAGCCAGACACCCGGCTCTCCAGCTCTTCTGCCCTCTGTTCTGTTGTCTCCTTCTCCTCTTGGATTAACCTGAGGAGGAAAAGGGGGAGATGGGGTGAGAGGACTCAGGCAGACAATAGGAGAGGGAGTTGGGGGATCCCAATGGGCCAGGAAGGCTTGGCGGAGCAAAAATAATTCTGAGGAAGGGACAATGAAGTTAGAGGGTCTTGGTGGATCCCTGACGGCCTCACAGGTTCAAGGGGAGTCAAGATATCATGATAGGCTCAGTAGGTCATGGAGAGATTAGGGATGACAGGATGATCAGGATCTGCATCAGGACTACGCTGGTAATAAACAAATGGTTATGGAAAAGCATAAGTGGATTACTATGGGCAAGAGGTCAAGTTCTAAGGAGGACAGCAAAAGCAAGCTCATGATAAGAGCAGAGTGAGATCAGGGACTCTGAGGTCAACCTAGGATCTGGGAAGGTCATCCAGACATTTGGTGAGAGTCACTGTCTCAAGTCACAAAAAGTTTGAGTGGAAGATGATGGTCATGTTGATACATTTGCTGGGGCCCATGGAAAGTGTTTTAGTTTTATTAGAGAATTGTTAAATAGGGCAATTTCTGAGGAATCAGGGTATACTTTATGTGATGGGGGATTCTTAATAAATTGAGGATTTTTGTTATATTAGGTAGAAATTCTTGTTATCTAGAGTTGAGGTTCTCAAGGTGTTTTGGACTGGGGGACCTTGTGTTGTGTTGAGATTCGCAGGGTACTGGGAGTCACTGCGTAATTGTTGCGTGAAGCCATGAAAGCCATGATGTAATGGAGGATTCTTGACGGGTTGGATTGTGAATTTTGGCATCTGGGGATGCAGTCTTGGGTATATTGGGAAATTGTGAGTACCGGCCGGGGCATGTGTAATGTATATATAGCACGTAGGAGACTTCCTGGTATCTCCTCAGGGATTCCTGGATAGTGTGTTGGACTGGCAGAATTCCTTGATGTTTAGGAAAGGAGTTGGGCTTAGGTGTGCAAATCAGTCTCCAGAGCCAGAGGGGCCTTGGGCTAAGCTTAGGCAGAGTGGGGAAGAACTGGGCCAGTGCTCACTTGATCTCTTTGTTGATGGCCTCCAGCTGCTCCTGAAGCATGATGGCCAGTGTCTGTACATCAGCCTGCCCACTGGGAGACAGCAACTCAGCTCCAAACATCCCCTCCGCCTCCTCCTCATCTGAGCCATCCAGCTCCCCAGGGAATGGAGGTGGCATGGACCCCGCAGGGGTAGACCGCTCCCACTCCTATCTCTGTGTGGAGACAGAGAGATGCCAGGTGGACAAGGGCCGAGGTAGGTGCTGGGTCTTTCCTCACCTATCCTGACCTTGCCCACCCTCTATAACCCTGCCCATGTCCCCTGACACTGACTGCCCTCACCATGTGACCCAGCCCCCCACACTTTTCCCAGTCCAGCTTTCTCTCTTGGTGGGTCCTTCTTCTTGACCACCCATGACTCTGCCCTCTCCCCTGATTCCACTGTTTCCTTTGACCCAGCCCACTTCCTTTCTTCACTTGGCCCCATCCATTCTAGGATTCTACACCCTGCATACCATCCCCCCAAACCCACCCCTCTTCCCACCCCATCGTTCCTCTAAAGTTCTCACCAGGCAGCAAGACATCCACGTGAAGAGCCATCGGGGCAAGTGGGGATGACGGAAGAAGAAGAGGAGACAGTGTGGGTCCAGGAGACCTTGCTTCTCAACTCAGTCCCCGCCCAGAGCCCTGCATGTTGGGCTCCACCTCCTACTGCTGCCCTCCCGAGCCCTGCTCAGTCCAGGCCCCAGAAGTGGCTGCTGACCTTAGAGGGCTCATCTTTGACCCCTGACCAGCGACCCCTCTTGCTTGCCCGGCCACTGCCAGCCCCATAGGGATCCAGGTGGGCGCCAGAAGGTAATGTAGGTGCCTGGGAGTAACGGAGCTCCAGAGCACTGCCAGGGAGAGATCTGTGGGCATAGAGAGGGCAGTCAGAGACCAAGGGGTCAGGAAAAGGAAACAGAGGTTAGTGGTCATGGGGAAGGGCTTGGGGTCATAGGATTGGGAGAGGGATCTGAAGTCAAAGGTCAGGAAAAAGGGTCTGCAGTCAGAGGTCATGAAGTCAGGGGTCAAAAATAAAAGGGACCAGTGGAAATCTCAGGAGGACAGGGAGTGGGGTGGGGGAGACTTCGTATCAGAAGGGATGTGCTTGGTCAAGGGGGCTCCATGGGCAGAGGTGGGACAGGAAGATGACTGTCACCTGGAGTAGGAGGATGGTGGCCTCCCCCGCAGCTGGTCAATCTCCATCTGCATCCGCTCCATCTCCGCCAAGAGCTGCTCCTGGGGGGAGGAGGTTGGAGATGTCAGGTCAGAATCTGCCCCCTCCCCCCCCCACTGAGTATCAGCCCCTCCCAGCCAGGCTGATTCCAACCCCAGCAATGCCTGCTCCATTTCTCTGGCCCTCACCCAAGGCCCACACCCCCGGGCCCCCTCCCTACCTTGTTGAGCAGCAGCTCATCCTGCAGCTTCTTCATGTTGGCGATCTCCTCGCTTAGTGAGTTCTGTGGGGGGCAGGGGTGCAGTGAGGGGGCGGAATCAGGAAGCAGCCTCCAGTGAACAGAGACAGGCCTGAGGGGACCCCAGGGGGAATGAGGTGGGCTTGAATGGTGAGCTGCATGGGGAGAGGGTTGTGGAGCCGAAGATGCTGCTAAGGCAGGGAGTCCCTGGGAGCCCAAAATGCAGCGTCCTGTGAAATTTCCACGGATTCAGAGTGTGAGGGTCCATAGGGTTAGAGGCTTGGGCAAAAGCCAAGAATTCAGGCTGTGGGTGCCCCAGAATTCAGCTCTAGGGTGTTTAAACTAGGTGAAAGTGTGGTGGTCCCAGCAATCGAGCAGTCTATCAATTTCAAATTCAGGATGCCCACATTTGGGGAGATCTCAGATAACTGTTTGGGGAAAGGTCTGGGGCCCCAAGATTCCAGCTTATTGGAATCCTAGGTTGGGGCCCACCTTCTCTTCCAGCGCCCCCATGCGCTCCTTGAGGTGCAGCTGCAGCCGTTCGTTGGACTCACTCAGCAGCTTGTCCACTGTCTCGGACAGCCGCTTATTGTGGTCATCGTTCATCTTCTCCCGCTGCCGGGCCTGCCCAGAGGAGAACAGAGCAGAGGCGCTCAAGCCCTGAGCATTGTCCCTGCTCCGAGCTCCCGACCCCCGGCACAGCCCCCTCACCCAGGCGTATCCCCCAAGCCTCAAAGCCTCCTCACCCGCTGCAGCTCCTGGTTCTTCTCCTCCAACTGGGCCTCCAGCTGCCGAAGCCGCTCCTCAAAATTCCCATGACGTTCCTCAGCCTAGAGGATGGAACCCATGGCATCTGACTTTGTCCCACTAGGATGCAGTCAGCCTCCAGGCCCCACCTCCTCCAAGGCTGGCTTCCAGGCCCCAGGCTCCTCCCCCACAGGACTCCAGACCCTGCCGTTGTGATTCAAGCCCTGCCCTCTCCTCTAGTCTCCAGCCCGGTCCCCTTCTCATGTTCTCCCCATCTGTTCAGTCCAAACTAGAGAGCACCAGCCCCCACCAAACCTCCAGGCCCTTCAACCATCCCAAGTCACGTCCCTTCCCTGGACGCCAGGCCCTACCCTTTCCAGCAGAATTCGGGCTGTGGGTCTCCTATCCCTCCAGACTCAGGCCCTGCCTCCTCCAAGCCCCGCCCCTTTGCCCCAGAGACTCAAGGCGCCGCCCCAGGCCTCCTTCACCTTGTTGAGCGCCGCCACTCGCTGGGCCAGCTGTGCCTCTATCTCCGGCAAGGTTTCCGCCTTCTGCAGCGTCTGCTGCAGCTTCTGCTTAGCGTCGTCCAGCCACTCGGCCAGCTGACGGCTCTTCTCTTCACTCTGGGGGACACAGACAGGGGAGAAGGGAGGAGCTAGGTGAAACTAGCTACGGCCTCGCCCCCACCGCCCCTCCTCGGCCGTGCTCCCACCTGCCGGTACAGCGACTCCTTGCTGGCCAGCTCGTTTTCCAACTTGTCGTTGGCGTCGTGCAGAGACGTGGCCTCTCGCTGGGCACTCAGGTAGCGCTTCTCTAGCGTTGTGATCCGCTCTTCCATATCCTCCCGCTGCGCCAGCGCCTGCAGAGGTGACAGAAGGCTGCGTGGACTACAGCTCCCAGAAGGCCGTGGGGGCAGCCTAGGCTTAGAACCCCAGTTCAGGCACCCCAAGGTATCCTGGGAAATGAAGTCCCCTGCCCTCCGGGTGTCAGAATGGTGGAACCACACCTGCCGAGAGCTCCCAGGCATAGCCAACATTAGATCCCCTGCCACCTGATAGTTAAAATGGCGGTACAGCCCCTCCCATAAACTTCTGGGGCAGTACTGGCTTAGACCCTCCTCATATGGTTGACCTAAGATCCATGAGATGGAATGTCTCCACTTTTCTTAGCCCACTAGCCTCAAAAATCCAGGCCTTAGATTTTTCAGCAACTTCTGGCACAACTCAGGTTTAGAATCACAGAGCAAGTGCCCTAGGGTCTCATAGGAAACAAAGGTCCCTTCCACCTGGGAGGCAGCATCTCCCAAGGGCCCCCAGGGTAGCGCATGCTTAGAAAACCAGAGAAGGTGCTCCAGGGTCTCACGGGGGAAGGACTCCTGCCTGGGAGCCGGTGTGGTGGGACCACGCTTCCCAATAAGCCCTGGGGCCATCCACAATTGAAATCCGAGGTGAAAGCCCCAGTGGATGATGAAAACTAAAGTGCTGTCTCTTCTTTCTCATTCAATGCTTTCAAGAATCCATGCCCTACATTTCACAGCAGTCCCCGCAGTGTGGGAGTTAAGGTCAAGGAACCTCAGCCAGAATGGGGTGAAATGCAGACAAAGGAGTTCAGTTAAGAGGTGCAAGAGAATTTCCCAATGATAATAATAACTACAACCAGATACTGGGTGACTACCAAGTATGTGCCATGTGCCAACTCTCTGACAAGGATCATAAATACCATTAGGTGAGGAAATTGAGACTCAGAGAGGAGAAGAGTCCACATAGCTTGTGGACTGAATCCAGATTCGTGAGTTCTGTGACTATGGGCAAAGGGGGACAGGAAGGGTTGCGGGGAGGGAAGGGACAGAGGGCAGCCCACCAGGGGCTCCGGCCTCACCTCCTTGAGGTCGCGCTGGAGCTTGGCGTTAGCTTCCTCGGCCTTACCCAGCTCGCGGTGGGCCGTGCCCAGCTCCTCCTCCAGCTGGCTCATCTGGCGGCACAACACCGCCAGGCGCTCCCGCAGCTGGCACACCTCCGCCCGCTGCCGCTCCAGGGCCTCCTCCAGCTCTGCCGTGCGCCGGTTCGAATCCCCGCCAGGACCCAGGCCATTGGCAAGAGTCTGGAATGGGGACAGTGAGGGAGGAAGGGACAGAACTCAGAGTGGGGAACACAGAGATCGAGAATGCAAGGAGAAAACTGATGGGGGTGAGGGGGGATCAAAGATCAGTAAGGGCCATGGAGGTCACAAAAGTTAGCTAGCTGACTTGAATCAGAGGTCAAAAGTCAGTAAGAGTCTGAGGCGTTCAGATGTCCTAGGGTCAGTGAGAATCATACCAAACATTAAAAGGACCATCACAAAGTCAGGGGGCTGAGTGGGATCACAGTGAGGAGGACCAATGAAGAGCAAGCGGAAGGAAAGACTTCCACCTCTTACCTGCCCATCCCCATCCTTGCCGGGCTCCTCTAGCCCCGACCGGCGCCTAGACAGCTGTTCTCGAAGGCTCAGAGTCTGGCAATGGGAAAGGGAAATCAGGGCAAAGGAGGTCCTAGAAACCCTGTTTCTACTTCCCACTGGCACTGGTCCTGCTGGGGCCACCCTTATCCCACAGTCTACCCTTAGACCCTGTGCCGTCATTATATGTCTCCTTAGCCCCCCACCAGAGAAGAAGTCCACCCTTATTCTTAACCTTAGCCTCCTTGTGGAGGTGTCCTGACTTTCCCCACCCAGCCATTTCCACCATTGTCAGTTCTTTCCCTTAGCCGCAGCCCTGGTTCTCACCTTAGTCTCACTGTCACAGGGCAGTACTCCGCTTAGTCCTGCCCAATGAGTTCCTCCTTAGGAACCTCACTGGTTTTCTCTATAGTCCTACCCCATTGGTCTTCTGCCCTAGTCCTGCTCCCAACAGATTCTAGGACCCACCCAATCAGTTCCACCCCATTGGTAGTTCATTAGTCCCTCTTCCTTCTTGGTCACGCCCCCACCTCCTGATTGCTCAGCTCCAACTCTTCCTCTAGCACTGCGACCCGCTCCAGCGCCATTCGCAGCCGCTCCCGGACCTGGGGAAGGGGGCAAGACAGTGTGAGATGGAGATCAGACCTGATGGAGGACAGTTGATGCAGAACACCTTTGGGATGGACCTGATAGGGTGACATTAGCATTCCTCTATTTATAGTATGTGTGCATCCCCAACTAGCTACCAAGGCAGCCTCACCCGCTGGTATCCCCCATCCTATTACATTTTTCTATTATCAGCCACTCAGGTCCCAGTCTGCATAGCCTGTCTCAGTCAATTACAGTCAACATTCTTCCCACTTGGGCCATCCCCAACCAATCACGGCCAGAATTTCTGCCGTTCAACACAGCCCCAGCCAACCACGAGTTTCTGTTCTACAACCAGGCTCTTCCAATTCTCATACCTTCTCATCCAGGGCCTTGTGGTGCTCGAAGAGGGATTTTAGAGCCTTGAGTACCTCCACCTCAGAAGAGACCCCTCCCGGGGACTGGGCCTGGCGCTTTACCACAGTCATACGCAGTGACCTCTCGTGCCTGGACACCAGGCACTCCAGGTGTTCTAGGAGAAGCTACAGAGATAGGGCACAGGACCAAGGAAAAGTGTGAAGGGAAGAGAGGCAGAGTGAAGGAAGAGGATTCAGACAGGTGGGGCGGACGCATGGAAGAGGTGGAGCCAAGCAAAGTGGTATGGAGAGAGACAGGTCAGGAAAAGAGAGGGATAACAGAGGTGGGGGGCAGGTCAAGGAAGTAGTGGTACAGGAAACGAGAACAATTATGGAGATAGGGGAGGGGACATGAAGGAAGGAGGGGACCAGAGGAGACCCACCAAATTGTAGGAGCAGGGAGAAGAAAGGAAGGCGAAATAGAGGGGAAAAAATGGGTCAGGCTGCAACACCCAAGGCCCCGCCCACCACACTTAGGTCCCGCCCCAAGACCCCTCACCCGAGTATTGTTCCGCTCTGCCTTCAGCTCCGCAATTTCTTCCTCCCGTTCCAGTAGCTGCTCCCGACACAAGTTCAACTCCTTCGTCAGAGCCGCAAACTCCTATCCAGGTGTGGGCAGGATCGGACAATCAGATCAATCCCTTTCCCCATCTCCCTCATTCCTTAGGATTGGGAGGTTTGGAGGCCCT
>NW_020175468.1:2498489-2520135 GCF_003031525.2 Neophocaena asiaeorientalis asiaeorientalis
CTGCAGCGAGTCCTTTTCGTGGCCCAGCTCGCGCAGCCGCAACTGCGCCGTAGCCAGTCCGTCCTGCGCCTCGCGCAGCGTCTCGAGCAGGCGCTCGCGCTCCGTGAGCATCGTGACCATGAGGCGCTCCAGTTCGCCGCCCGCCTCGTCCGGGCCCAGCGCCGAACCCCGCCGGCCATCCTCGCTGATGGTGGGCATCACCTCGCACATCATGGCGGCGGTGCTGGCCTACAGGGAGGGGGCAGGGAACCGAGAGGGGCTTCGTTAAAGCACAGGCAGCGAAACTGAGGCACGGTCACTGGGATACTACATAGTGAAAACTGAGGCAGGACAACCCAAGCACTGCACAGAAGAAACTGAGGCTCATCCATTCCAATCATGGCACAAGATAAACGGAAACCCATTGCTCCCAGGAAACCAGGCCTGGCTACCTGGGTGAGAGCATTTGGAGAAACAGGTCAGACTCCATCAGACACTGGCAGCAAATCTAGGCTCAGCCTAGTCAGAGAGACCGAAGCCGGGTGCCCCATTGCCTGAGTGAATGTGGAAAGTTTGCAGGTCCCTCCCCTCCAGTCCAAGCCCCGCCCCTTCAAGCGACTCAGGCCCAGCCCATCACTGTCTATTCTGGCCCTGCTGAGAATCCCCTTCAACCTACTGCATGAGCTAGAAAACTCAGGCCCAGGCGAAGGAGACCATGTCTTCAGAAGGCCACAAAACTGGGGTCACAGAATTAGGTCACTGGTACGTAGTCACCTGTATAATGTCACAGGGATGGTCCTCACCTGCTATTCAGCCCAACTCCTGCCTCCTTCAACTTCCCAGATATCTAGATATCTAGCTCCAGGAGAATCTAAAGACCCACTCCAGTCGGGAAAAACAAAAATGGTGGGGACAATGCTAGCCATCTCCCACTACACAGGAGTCTAAGATCCAGCTACCTCTTCTCTCAGGTCACAGGAATCTAGGTCCCCTATCCCTCCCTTCCCCCAGACTGAGGAGTCTGAGCCTCCAGCCTTCTCCTCCCCAGTCCCAGGAATCAGAGACCACATCCACTTCCTCCCAGGACACAAGAGTCTGGGCTTTCAGCCAACAACCCTAGACCCAGGAATCTCAGCCTTCAGACTTCTGCCCCCTCAGAACTCAGAAGTCAAGGCCCCCAGGACCCAGGGGTCCAGGTGCCTGAGCCGCGGGTGGAGATGAAGGGAGGTCTCCTGAGCCACTCCCTCCACACACATCAGGTCGGACGGGTCCATCTAGCTGAGCCGAAAGCAGGAGGGACTTTGACTCCTTCTCTCCTTTCTTTCTCTCCCTTCAGGCAGAGGCATAACCGGTTCTCAGAGTGGATAGTTTCCAGCTCCACCCAATATTCGCACTATGTCTTAAGC
This sequence comes from Neophocaena asiaeorientalis asiaeorientalis, assembly GCF_003031525.2. Taxonomy (NCBI): domain Eukaryota; kingdom Metazoa; phylum Chordata; class Mammalia; order Artiodactyla; family Phocoenidae; genus Neophocaena; species Neophocaena asiaeorientalis. Next base: position 2,499,875 of record NW_020175468.1, read on the forward strand.
CTGGGACTGGGGCCTTGGACTCCTGGGAGGGCAGGAGGGGACTGAGGGACCCGGGACCTGGGAGAGGAGGCAGCTGGGTGCCTGTAACCTTGGGTCTTTGAGGAGGTGCATCTGGGAATCTAGACATCTGAATCCCAACACTCAGAGGTCAGATTCAAGAAAATGTTTATAAGAGGGCAGGCCAGACTTAGACCAAAACCCAACATGGCATCTAAAACCCAGAATCTACTCATGAGATGCCATTAGGGATGTTTTAGGGAGGCTGTTCTAGAACTTCCAATTCCCTGAGAAGGAAACAAAATTCAGCTAGGCTGGGTGTAGAATCTAGAAGGCCACGTGCAAGAAGACACAGTACAGAGTGCAGAAAGGCCATACACTTCCACATTTACAATGTGCTCGGGGTAGGATCCACACATGGGGCCAAATAGAAGGGCATATTCTAGAGCCCAGGTCTGGAACTTTGAACAAACCAAGAGCAATCCAATAACTTAAAAGAGTGTCTGGGTCACCCCAGAACCCCAAACACAGAGGGGAGGGTAATGATATCTAAGAACAGACCTAATGCAGTACATAACAAACCTAAGTCAGGAGACATAATCTAGACATAATCTAGAACTCAGAACCTACCAGGGATGAAGGCATAAAGGTATATTTTATCTTTACAGAATAAAGCAGAGATCGCATGCTTGGTTTTTTCATGCATCTAGATAATGTTAGAACTCAGAAGGCAGAATATATGCTCTAGAATTCAGAACATGCCCTGGAGGCAAAGGAAAACCTAGAAAATAGCAAGGAGTTTGCCTGGAACTTAGAATCGCCTGGGGGAAGATGCAGAAAGATGCATTTTGGCAATTGAGAATTTCCTGGCATAAGGACTGAGCTGGCAAAGGGGGTGGGGATGGGGGTGGTGTGTTCTAGAAATGAGGACATTTCTAGGCTGAAGACTCCAAAAGAGGAGAGAGCATAGAGCATGTTTAGAATGTTGAAGTGGCAGATGGAGGAAGCCCCCAATCCACCAGGGGACAAGTTCTAAGCCAAGGTCACACCAGGGAAAAGATGGACAGAGAAGATGGGAATGGATGAGCAGAGAACATAGAACCTGAGGAAGGAAGATGCAATGTACAACACTTCAGTGGGAATCCTCGAGATTTAAGACTGTAGAATTGGATGGAATCTAAAATAGGGAAGTGCAGGGACTTCCCTGGCAGTCCAGTGGTTAAGACTTGGCACTTCCACTGCAGGGGATGTGGGTTCGATCCCTGGTCACGGAACTAAGATCCTGCATGCCACACAGTGCAGCCAAAATAAATAAATAAAAATTTTAAATATAATTAAATAAAATAGGAAGTGCATTCTAGAATGGATAGCACAGTTTGGAGAAAGGCTAGAGCACATAACTGCAACACACATATTCTATTTTTTTTTTTTTTTTTTTTTTTTTTTTTTTTCTGGCGGTACGCGGGCCTCTCACTGTTGTGGTCTCTCCCGTTGTGGAGAACAGGCTCTGGACCCGCACGCTCAATGGCCATGGCTAACGGTCCCAGACGCTCCGCGGCACGTGGGATCCTCCCGGACCGGGGCACGAACCCGTGTCCCCTGCATTGGCAGGCGGACTCTCAACCACTGCGCCACCAGGGAAGCCCGGAACACACATATTCTAGCCCTTAGAATGCCCCTGGGAAGAGAATGGAATCTAGAGCAATGCCAAGGATGTGGCTAGAACCTAGAACACACCCAAAATGAAATTTTAGAAGAAAATAAGCAAGGACTGGCTTCTTAAAAATTGGAACATGTCAGTAATTCTCTGGTGGTCCAGTGATTAGGACTCTGCGTTTTCACTGCTGAGGGCCTGGGTTCAATCCCAGGTCGGGGATCCAGCAAGCAGCATGGTGCAGCAAAGAAAAAAAAAAAAAAGGAACTTGTCAAAGGGGAGGGTGAGATCAGAATTTGGCTTGGGAGCATTAGCTAGATGTTTGAATTTACCTGGGGAAAGTCATGCCTCGAATTTAGCACCTAGCCTAGACTTCAGAACAGTACCTTGGGTGAAAAAGGAAGATGTTGACTGGGAGTGTTCTAGGATTTAGGAAGAATCTAGAACACGAAGCATTGCCAGGGCGCATGTTTAGGTGGAAATGTGGAAGACAATTCTAGATCACAGAATGAACCTAGGCCATAGAACACATCTGGAGGAAGGGATGTATGTTTGGCTCACCAGTCTGAGAGTGTACTCGAAGGATGTGACATCATGATATGAAAGAATCGTGATGGAGTGCTGGAAACATCTCAAAAAGCTGGGTCTCAGGGGAGAATGTTGGAAACCCCAGGGAGCCCAGAACCTGAGATGATACGGAGATGAAGCAGGGGTTTTTCAAGGCCACCAGAGATGTCAATTTGATGGGCAATTGTGAGGCTGTAGGGACTTGGGTTCAAAAGAGTAACAGCTGAGTGGCTAGATACTTGGGGTGGTGGGTGGCAGAGCTGGGGAACTGGACTCCTGAATCGCTGTGGAGGCCAAAGCCAGGAGATGGAAGTTTGGAGCCTGAGTCCCTGTTGGATGGAGGGCTGGGGTAGATGGCTTTGGTGGGCCGAATAGAAGGTGGGGTCTGAACTCCTGGGTCCCTGAGGGGAGGCAGGATCAGGGACAAGGCACCTAGGTCTCCAGGGGGCAGCGTGGGTAGAAGCCAGAGAATTGCATTAAGAATTGCATTCTGAGTCCCTGAAAGGAAGAGAGTCATGGCGCCTGAATCCCTAAGGGAGCAGATGCTGGGGTGCCAGGTGGATGGGTATATTTGTCTGAGGGGCACAGGGGCTGTTGAACTGTCTCTGAAGGGAGCAAAAGCTGGAAATCTGGATTCCTAGATCCTGAGGGGGTGAGGGCTACCAGCTGGGGCCTTTAGCCAGAGGAAGTGAGGACTGACAGGGCTCCCAGAGCCCGGTGGGATCTGGGTCCCCAGATGCCAAGATCCCTAAGGTGCACCAGGCAGGAACACTCAGAAGCCCTGACTCCTCAAGTAGAAGCTGGGGTCTCCGAAACCTGGGTTGTTGAGGGTGGAGCTGAGAGCCTGGCCAGTGGAACCCTGAGGCCCGGGCGCCCAGGTCGGGGAGGGCCTGGGTATCCCCAGGTCAAAGGCGCGACGGGGGAGATCCCCGCGCCGCCGGCGCCGCCTCCCCGGCGGCAGCAGCAAGAGATGGGGGACGCGAGGCTGCCGAGAACGGTGACCATGGACAGCTCCAGAGCGGGCCTGTGTCCAGGGCGGCCGCCGAGCCGGCCGGGACTGAGGGACTCGGCCGGCTGTTCAAGCCGGCGGACCAGAGATGGGCAGACTGGGTGCGCAAATGGGGGACTATGCGGACGCGACGGGGTGGGGGGGGGCGGCCGGCCCTAGCTGGGGGAGTCTGACACAGCTGCGGCCGGTGTCTGGAGCTCCCAGGACTGGGCCGAGGAGGAGGATCTAGGTCCAGAGGGGCTTCCTGGGGCTGACCTGGGAAATCCAGGCTCCTGGGCCCCGGAGGAGGCGCAAGGCGGCAGTACGCCTGGGATTCCAGGGTTCGGTTGGGGACTCTGAGAGCCGGGAGGGGCACGCCTGAGTCTCTGGGGTCGGGCTGTGAAATCTGGGCTCTGAGGTCCCAGGGGATGAAGAAGGGAATCCAGGATCTCAGGGAGGCGGGGGAAGCTCGGCGACGGGTCCCCGGGATGAACAGGAGACTGACAGACGGGGCCGCGTGGCCAATGGGAGGCGGTGTCTGCGCCGGCCGGCGGCTAAACCCCACCTCCGAACTGCCTGGGAGGGGTCTCACGGGCGGAGAGCGGGAGGCGGGGCTCAAGGTGAGACTGCCAATAGGCAAGCGGCGTGCGGCGGCTGGGGCGGGAGGCGGAGCCCGGCAGGGGGATGATGTCACCTGGAGCGAGTGGCGCGCGGCGTGGAACGCGAGTCGCGACCCCGGATTCCGGCGGTGGCGCGCGCCGGCCCTCGCGCCGCACGGGACAGGAGAGTGGGAGTAAAGAATGGATTTTAAGGCGGGGGCAGTTCCCGGAGACACGCGCTCGGGTTGGAAGGTGGGGTGAATGCCGGGTCGGCTAGCGCACCTTATTCTGTACCCCTTGCGCCCGCCTCGGGAACTGCACGTGGCACCTCCACCCCCGCCTCCCACTCAGACGATTACGCGGCCGGGAGGGCTCCCCCGGCGGGCTAGGCTAATGGTTCGCTCCGCCCCGCCCACACAGAGGCCGCCCACTGACTTTTGCGCGTTTCAGGCCTCCTCTGTCAGACCAGATACAGAGGAAGGGGGCTTGGCCTCCGCCCTCAGAATCTCTGAAAGGTAGGGGGAGTTGTCTTCAGTTCTGACCCAGCGCTCAGACCCAGACCGGGTCCCAGCCTCCAACCTGGACTTGCCGCTAGGAAGCCGGCCAGCCTCTGCCTTCGGACCTGGGGAAAAGTCTCAAAGCTCCGCTCTCAGACTCTGAAAAGGGTCTGGTAGTGACCTCAGCTTCTCTCCTTCTCCCACATCTCCAGACATTCTAACCCCCGGATGCAGAACAGACACAGACACTCAATGAGGGTCAAAGATCTTTAAATAAGGAGCTGGTGACAATAAATACTGTACAGGGGAGGGGGTGAGGGTTAGGGTCCAGATCTGTGGTTTCAGCCTCGAGACTCCAAGGACCTAAAAGGAGGGTGAAGAGAGGGGAGCCAAGCTCAGGGGAGGGGACCGGGGGAGGCATGGGAGAGATCCAGGACTGGGGTTCCAGAGCCAAGAGCCCAGGGAAGTGGGCTGAGGGTTCCAGAGGGAGTAGGTTCCCGATCTTGGGATGGGAGTGAGCTAACAGTCCCTAAGGTATTTAGTCAGAATGGCTTGGAGTGAGAGCCTGGGTCAAGGGTCAGAATCCCAGGGAAAGGAGCCAGGGCTGGAGGTGGCAATCAGGGCCTCAGAAATCATTGGCCTGGTTTGGGAGTCTGGGGATACCCGAGGCAGTGGGGGCCCCAGGGGTGTGGTGGCAAAGGGCTCACGAGTAGCTCTGATGTTGCTGGCGCCGCCGGGCAGAGCGCATCTTCTCAAAGCGGGCCTCCATCTCCTCCAGCACTCGAGGTGTATAGCGCACCACCAGCTTCACCGAGCCCTGGGCAGCCTTCAGCAACTCCACTGCCTTCTCATGCTGCTCACCCTCAACACTCTGCAGGGGCGGTGCAGACAGCTGGTCCTGGGGCCCACCACCCTCACCCCGCCCCCACCCTGGTACCAACCCCAAGATGCGAAGGCCTCATGTACTCATGAGAGAGTCACTCTTGGCTCAGAGTCCTCCCCCCAAACCTTCCAAGTTCCCCATGTCAGGGACAAGCCCCATATGCCCTCAGTCACCGAGCTAGACCTCCAGACTCGTCTTTATTCCCTCCCTCCCGGCAGCCCGATGATCCCCAGCCCCATCCCTCCTGCCCTGACTCCCTCTTCTTTGTCCCCACCACCAGGCCCCAGCTCAGACCTTATCCTCTCCCCACTGGACCTCACCCTAGCCTCCTCCTTGGCCTTCTGGCCTCCAGTCTCTTCCCTCAGTCTATCCCCTATAGAGTCCCAAAGGGGTCTTTCTATGCCTCCAGGTTGAGCCTATCCTTCCCCTACTCACAGCCCTCCCATGGGTCCCCAGGAGGCTTGAGACAAAGTCCCAGCTTCTCAGGCTGGCACTCAGTCCCTGCATGACTGGCCCCAACCACCTACCTAGTCGTGCCTCCATCTACTCTAAGCACAGTGATTTTAATCACCGGCACGCCCCAGTCCTTCATCAGAACCGAGCCCTTTCTCTTCACCTCGTAGGAGTGCAGAGTCACAGACCCTACCCACAACACCCTCTGCCAGTAACACCCTTCTCCACCAGCTCCTACTCATCCTTCAAAACCCAACTCAAATATTCCTTCATCTGCAAAAACTCCCCTCATCTACACTGGTCTGCTGCCACGTCTGGGCTCTCACAGTGCTTTGTGCTTCCTCATTATCTCCTTGGTTTAGGACTGTTTCAGTCAGGGTCTATCTCCCTCACCAGAGAGGGACTCCTCAAATGTAGGAGCAGTGGCCAATTACTCTCAGGGTCTGCAGCAAAGCCCAGCACAGGGCCGGACACAGAGGCAGTGTTCAGTGCGTGTTAAGTGAATGTGAAAAACAGCGACTGTGCTACCTTGGGCAAGCTGTGACCCCAGCCAGCCCTGCCTCAGATCCCCACTCACCACACCATTCACTGACAGCAGCTGATCCCCACGCTTGAGGCCTCCGTGGCGGTCAGCCACACCTCCAGGGATGACACGGGAGATGTAGATGGGCGAATTCTGCTCCTTGCCCCCCATGATGTTGAAGCCCAGGCCCTCATCCGTCTTGGGTAGTTCCACTACCCTGGGATGTGCGTGGCCCTCACTGGCTGTGAAGGCGGCCACCGTGGCCTGGGAGAGAGAAAGCCTCAGGAGGTGAGGGCCCCTCCACGATGCGTATGTGGACTAGGGTGGAGGATCTGCGTCAGGGAGAGGGATTTAGGCCAGAGAGCTTCCCTCAAGCACGGGGCATCTGCCACAGAACTCAACACAAGATCACTCCGTAGTGACAGTACATCCCTTTTAGTCACTTTGGACACTTCAGACTGTCAAAGAGAAAGTCTCCATTTGGTGTGCATGCGTCTTGAATACTCAACACTTGTCAATATCGCTTTTTAACAGAGGGAAACAAGGCCTGGACAGAGCTGAGAGCCTCCAGCAAGCAGCAAGAAATAGCATCTAACTGTAGTTTAACAAGATTACAGTGTTTACTAAAGCTAGTTCACTGTTTTCATTGGTTATCTTCTAGTCAGGCATTCGGTACTAGTTTCCATTTGTAGTTGCTGAAAATGTCTTTTTTTTTTGTTTTTTGCTAAAGATGTCTTTATATGACACAAACTAAAAATGTGAGATTATTTAAAATACATTATAAATAAATCATAGCAAGGGTGGTACATAGATATGGCAAAAATCATGAAGGAGGAAACAGGAATGAATGACTGACATTAGATAGATATTGAGCTAGACCATGCGACTCAGTGGATACCATGAGCAATGGGCTGGGGGGCGCCTACCTTGGCTGTGGCGTGGGCCCGGATCTCAGCACTGCCGGTGATGTCCAGCGTGTCATAGAGTTGCTCATACACCTGGTGAGGACGCAGCAGCATCAAGGAGCCGCCAGACCCCTCCTCCCTTCAACTCAGTAGTCCAGGCCCCCCAGACCCTCCCACCCAAGGATCCGCCCCGCCCCCGCAACCTGGAGGCCGCGGAAACTACAGCTCCCAAAGAACCCCTGAGTTGAAGCGCGGGCAACCCAAGGAGGGCCGCCCCGGTAGCTGCTGGGAGGCGTAGTCCCCGGGCTCGGGGCGACCAGGAAGAGGATCACGGCCGCCCGATTGGGCTCGGCGCCGCGTTGCTCTCACCTCCCGGATGGCAGAGCAGAAGCGGCTCTGCAGGACTCGCTGGAGGGCCTGCAACTTCTGCGGGGGCAGCTCCCCGCTGCGCTGGAGCCGCTCGAGGAGCTCCACCGCCCGGGACACGTCTGCGGAGCGGGGGCGGGGCGCACAGACACAAGTGTCAGAGACGTGAAGACGCAGAGAAGGACGGAGAGATGCGGCCAGAGACCAAGTAAGGGCGAGCGCAGACCCCGGGAAGGACAGCAGAGTCCCAGTCGGACACCCGCAGAGTCGCCCGTGGCAGAGACTGCGGCCAGTCGGGCGCCCTGCGTCCTCAGGATCCCCATACACACCCAGGCAGGGGTGTGCAGCGGGCGCCCCCTCTCTGGCCCGCTCGCCCACGGACCCTCCCACACCCACCGACTGCCCAACTCTCGGCGCCCCGCCCCACCCGCCTGGCGGTCGCCGGCGAGGAGGGCGGGGCTGCGCGAGGCCACGCCCCGGAGACGAGCGCCCCCTGCGGAGGCGAGGCCCAGCGAGCGCACCTTCCCATCTGCAACCGCTCGCGTCTCGCTGCCCTGCCCTCAGACCCCATCGGTCTGTTGGCTGGGTTTGTGACCTCTCCTACTGCAGCCGCTGTCTGTCTGCACCGCCTGACATCTCATCTGTCCTGCTCGCCACACCTGTCTCCTGTCTGTCCCTTTTTCCCACATTCATTGGACAAACTATGTTAAACATCTGGGCCCAAGATCATGGACACGATGGTGAGCAGGGCAGATAAGCCCACTGCCCTCCCGGAGCTTAGTCTATGGGTGGGCGGGGGGGCAGGGTAGACAAGCAACTATGGCTGTGATCAGAATTGAGAGTGGGGAGGTGATGATCTACGAAGGACACTGACATAGAGCCCTTGGAGGTAAGATCATCAAGAGGTGGGGCGTGGGTCACTTTCCGGACAGAAAGAGCCCACGTGGCTGGATAACAGCGTAAGGATTGGAGTGGTTTATAATGAAGGTGAAAAGTTGGCAGGATACAGCTGATGCACAGCCTTGTGTGTTGGCATACTCACGCTGAGGATCTTGGACTTCATGGTAACTCCTAAGAGTAAAATGTGATATTCAAATGTGTATTTTTTTTTTCAAATGTGTATTTTAAGATTACTGTGGACACTGTGTGGAGACTGGATTGGATGCGAGGAAGAGCGGAAGCATGGGGCAGATCAGGAGGCTATCCCAGTAACCCCAAGATGGCTTAGACCAGCGCAGAGGCATGGACAATAAGTGGACAGATTTAGAAATGTTTGGACGTGTCTTAACTGTATATGAGGACTGGGAGGTGGAGGAGAAGGGGATATTAAGGTGCTTGTGAGGCCTTTTGCTATGATGGTCTATGCTGGCGGAGGGATAGTGGATATTCTGACTTTGAGGAGCCCGTGCAGTATCCAAGGCCTGCAAGCAGTTTTGAGAATTTGGGCGAAGGTGGTAAATAAAGCCATAAGCATGGACAAGAAAGCTGGAGGCAAGAGAATATAGAATGAAGAGAACCTAGAATTGAGTCCTCAAAACTCGTACATTTAAAATTCAGGAAGAAGGGCTTCCCTGGTGGTGCAGTGTTTGAGAGTCCGCCTGCCGATGCAGGGGACACGGGTTCGTGCCCCGGTCCGGGAAGATCCCGCGTGCCGCGCAGTGGCTGGGCCCGTGAGCCATGGCCGCTGAGCCTGCGCGTCGGGAGCCTGTGCTCCGCAACGGGAGAGGCCACAATAGTGAGAGGCCCGCGTACCGCAAAAAAAAAAAAAAGGAAAGTTCCTCTTTTTTTCCCTTAGCACTTCTAGTATCTAATCAACTATCAAATGCAACTACTAGTTAATTTCAGTTGCTGTTTTCCAGTTCTAAAATTTCCATTCGATTATTTTTTACCAATTCCTGTTAAACTTTAAAATTTTTAATTTAAAGATCTCTTTTTAAATTTTTTTTGAAAATATTGATTGATTTTGGCTTTGCCAGGTCTTAGTTGCAGCACGTGGGATCTTTGTTGGCTTCTTAGTTGTGGCATGCGGACTCTTAGTAGCGGCACGCGGGTTTTAGTTCCCTGACCAGGGATCGAACCTGGGCCCCCTGCACTGGGAGTGTGGGGTCTTACCCAGTGGACCACCAGGGAAGTCCCCTAAAGATCTCTTCAAATTCTCCATCTTTTCCTTTGGGAACATAGTTATTTCAGTCTCTGATAATTCCAACATTGGAATCAAGTCTGGGTCTGTTTCTTTTTTTTTTTTTAATTTATTAATTTATTTTTGGCTGCATTGGGTCTTCATTGCTGCGCGTGGGCTTTCTCTAGTTGCGGCGAGCAGGGGCTGCTCTTCGTTGTGGTGCCCGGGCTTCTCACTGCGGTGGCTTCTCTTGTTGCCAGAGCTCAGGTTCTAGGCGCACGGGCTTCCATAGTTGTGGCACACGGGATCAGTAGTTGGGGGCTCGCAGGCTCTAGAGCGCAGGCTCAGTAGTTGTGGCACACGGGCTTAGTTGCTCCGCGGCATGTGGGATCTTCCCGGACCAGGGCTTGAACCCATGTCCCCTGCATTGGCAGGCAGATTCTTAACCACTGCACCACCAGGGAAGCCCTGGATCTGTTTCTATTGTCTACTGCTTTTCTCTTTGAATAGATGCTAATACGCATCAGTACTAAAAACTATGGAGGCTTTGAACCTCAACCTGTCTCCCCCAGGACTGCGTGGCTGCTCAGCTCTCTCCTCAGTAACTTAGCCTCCGTTATTGCTTTCCGATGAGACCATTGGGGGTCTCGCCACAACGAGCACCTTAGGAGTTGGCAGATGCCTGGAGGGAAGATTGCATGTGCATTCTGGGGCTCAATGCCCACCTGGGAATTTCACCCTCAAGTCCCAAGTGTCTGGTCCAACCTCCGTGAACTCTGCCAAGTCAAAGACTGCCACTTTCTGAGTTTATTCCACCACTGAGAGTTTTCTACCACTTTCTGAGTCTATCCTGCCACACTAAACTGGCAAATGTGCTGAAAGAAAAAGCAGGAGTAAATATGAAGTTCACCTCTGTATGCTTTCCTTTCCCCTCAGGTGTGGCCTACATTGGTTGTTCCCCAAAGCCTTTCACAAGATACTTGTATGTGTTTTGTCCAGTCTTTATATAACTGGCCTGTGTCAGGCTAGTCCAAAATGGGTTGTTCTTCATAGCCAAGCCCAGAAGTCTAGTTTCAACATCTGGGATATCCATGAAAATACACTAGAAGTATTAAGTTCTTTTATTCTCTAAATTGTTTCCTCCCGGACCAGTTTCTCTATTTATCTTGTGGTCCTTTTGGCAGAATTTTTTCAAATGTCTGGGATCTTTGCTTATATGCTTATAAAAACTGAGGCATGGGGCTTCCCTGGTGGCGCAGTGGTTGAGAGTCCGCCTGCCGATGCAGGGGACACGGGTTCATGCTCCAGTCAGGGAAGATCCCACATGCCGCGGAGCGGCTGGGCCCGTGAGCCATGGCCGCTGAGCCTGTGCGTCCGGAGCCTCTGCTCCACAACAGGAGAGGCCACAACAGTGAGAGGCCCGCGTACCGCAAAAAACAAAACCAAAAACAAACAAAAAAAACTGAGGCAGTTAAAAAGCATGCTAGAGGACTTCCCTGGCGGCGCAGTTGGTTAAGAATCCGCCGCCAGTGTGGGGGACACGGGTTCGAGCCCTAGTCCAGGAGGATCCCACATGTCGCAGAGCAACTGGGCCCGTGGGCCACAACTACTGAGCCTGCGCTCTAGAGCCCACGAGCCATGGTTGCTGAAGCCTGCGTGGCTAGAGCCCGTGCTCCGCAGCAAGAGAAGCCAACACAATGAGAAGCCCGCGCACCGCAGGAAAGAGTGGCCCCCGCTCTCGGCAACTTGAGAAAGCCCGCTCACAGCAACGAAGACCCAACGCAGCCAAAAATAAATAAATAAATTTTTTAAAAAAAAGCGTGCTAGAATCCTGATGTATGTCAGTCAGATTACATGACAGACTGCCTCTGGTTTATCAGACCAAGTTTGCCTTGAGGCTGAGAAACTTATAAAAGACAAAAAAGTAAGTCTTATATTTGCTTAGGCAGCAAATGCCCGGCTCCTAGGCATCCTGACTGCTTAAACAGAGGGCGATTTTTCTGTGTACAAATCCTACTCGAGTCTTCTACCCTTGTTATACCTGGAGTTGTAATCTTGAGCATCTGTAGGGTTCTGCAAGGCTGATGGATGGCTTCCTTCTCAAGTGGTCAGCAGACTGAAGTGTTCTCACCATCGTCCTGTTTCATCTTTAGTCCAGAAATGTGTTGACATCTCCACTGCTCATGGAATCTCTCGTTTTGTTACTCCTCTACTATCATTACGAAGCATGGAGTAAAAACGCAGACGGTGAACCTGCCATCATGAACCGTATGCGGTTTTCTGTCCTGACCCTGCGAGGACTTTCTGCTCTACCCAATCTTCTTGCATATTTTCTTTAAATTGAAGTATAGTTGATTACAATGTTTCAGATGTGCAGCAAAGTGATTCAGTTGTACATATATATGTATTCGTTTTCAGATTATTTTCCATTATAGGTTTTTTTCTTAATTTGGCTGTGTTGGGTCTTTGTTGCTGCGCCCGGGCTTTCTCTAGTTGTGGCGAGCAGGGGCTATGCTTCGGTGCGTGGGCTTCTCGTTGCGGTGGCCTCTCTTGCTGCGGAGCACGGGCTCTAGGCATGTGGGCTCTAGGCATGTGGGCTTCGGTAGTTGTGGCACGCCGGCTCAGTAGTTGTGGCTCGCGGGCTCTAGAGCACAGGCTCAGCAGTTGTGGCGCACAGCCTTTAGTTGCTCCGCGGCATGTGGGATCTTCCCAGACCAGGGCTCGAACCCGTGTCCCCTACATTGGCAGGTGGCTTCTTAACCACTGCGCCACCGGGGAAGTCCTTCCATTACAGGTTATTACAAGATACTGAATATAGTTCCCTGAGTTATGCAGTAGGTCCTTGTTGTTTATTTTCTGTATACTAGTATCTGTTAATCCCGAATTCCTAATTTATCCCTCCCCCTTTCCCCATTGAAAAGTTCTCTATGTCTGTGAGTCTATTTGTTTTGTACATAAGTTCATTTGTATCATTTTTTAAAATCCCACATATAAGCGTTATCATAATGCTATCTATCTTCCTCTTTCTGATTTACTTCACTTAGTATGATAATCTCTAGGTCCATCCGTGTTGCTGCAAACGGCATTATTTCTTTCCTTTTTTATGGCTGAGTAATAATATTCCATGGAATATATAGACTTTTTTTTTTTTTGACATGGACTATTTTTGAAGTCTTTATTGTTTTTTTTGGCCCCAAGGCTTGTGTGATCTTAGCTCCCTGACATGCAGCAAGCAGGATCTCCCCAACCAGGGATCAAACCCACTGGACCGCCAAGGAATTCCCTCAGCTATGTAAATAGTCCTATGAACATTGGGGTACATGTGTCTTTTCAAGTTAGAGTTTTCTCCAGATATATGCCCAGGGATTGCTGGATCATGTGGTGACTCTATTTTGTTTTTTAAGGAACCTCCATACGGTTCTCCATAGTGGCTTCACCAATTTACATTCCCACCAACAGTGTGGGAGGCTTCCCCTTGCTCCACACCCTCTCCAGCATTTATTTGTAGAGTTCTGGTGATGGCCATTCTGACTGGTGTGAGGTGATCTCTCGTTGTGGTTGACTTGCATTTCTCTAAATTAGCAATGTGATGTTGAGCATCTTTACCGGTCTGTTGGCCATCTCTGTCTTCTTTGGAGAAATGTCTATTTTGATCTTCTGCCCATTTTTGACTGGGTTTGTATTTTTTATATTGAGCTGTATGAGCTGTTTGTATATTTTGGAAATTAATCCCTTGTCAGTCACATCATTTGCAGATATTTTCTCCCATTCCATAGGTTGTCTTTTCATTTTGTTTCTTTCCTTTGCTGTGTAAAAGCTTTTCATTAGGTTCCAATTGTTTATTCTTGCTTTTGTTTCTATTACTCTAGGAGTCAGAACCAAAAAAATTTCAGTGCGATTTATGGCAAAGTGTGTTCTGTTTTCCTCTAGGAGTTTTATAGTATCCGGTCTTACCTTTAGGTCTTTAATCCATTTTGAGTTTATTTCTGTATACGGTATTACAGAATGTTCTGTCTTTTATACATTGCTCTCGTTTCATTTCCTCACCCTTCTTCCTGCTCTCCAACTCAGACTAACAGCTTCCCTTTCACACAAAGCTGTAGCTTCCACCGAGTATTCTAATGCCTAAGCCCCATCCCCGCACCAAGACAGGGTATGAACAGCCAGGGGTATGAACAGCCGCACGAGGAATGCGTGGGAGAGACGTAAAAAAGGAAAGATACAAAGGGATCAAGGACCCTTAGGGAGGGCTTCCTTACCCCATCTGAAACAGCTCTGGGGTACCGGGGCTAGCCGCAGCCTTAGGTCATAAAGCTCAAGTGAAAACCAACCAAAGCAGAGCTATCAAAAGGCAGAAGGTGACCCTCTTCTGGGTAAGAAAGTAAGAGCAGTGAAAAAACCAAATGCCCATTATCAACAAGAAATTAATTTTATTTTTAAATCCAAGACACCAGAACAAATAAGGAGACTCCTACCCTTGGCTGGCAAACTTAAGTGGTGACCAAGAAGGTTTGGGGAGAGGATGACAGCAACAGGGAGGGTAGGAACACGTCCAATCAACCGGTGGGAGGCTCTCTTCACTCTGGCGCAGCCTCCATCAAATACCCGTTCTCTGGAGCAAGGTACCCGTCACCTCCCTCGGACTCCATGTACATGTCTCGGCCGTCGCTGCCCAGGCCCTCCAGCCCGTTGTCCTGCCCACCGCCCCCCGCCCCACCTCGCGCCTCATCCCTGCCCCGTTCACCACCCCGCTCCCCCCGCTTGTGCTCCCGATCGCGCTCGCGATCGCGGTCCCGGCGCCGCTCCCGGTCGCTCCGGTGGCTCCGACGGCGCTCCCGATCCCGATCCCGGCCCTTCTCCTCCGGGCCATCGGGGCCGTCAGGACCCAGCTCCCCGGGAGGCCCGTCATCAGGAGGCGCGTCGCCGGCCTCGGAGGGCTCTGCCATGTCGCCGCCACCTCCGCTGCCTCGCAGCTCCTCCTTGCGTTCCCGCTCCCGCCGCGCCCGCTCACGGCTCCGGCTGCTGCGCCGCTTCCGATCCCGGTCCTTGTCCTTGCTCCGCTCCCTGGAGCGCCGCCGCTCCTCCTTGTCACGACTCCGCGAGCGCCGCCGCCGGTCCCGAGAGCGGGAGCGTCGTCGTTCTCGCTCCTTGTCTCGCTCGCGGCTCCGCTCCCTGCGCTCCCGCTCGCGGTCCCGGTCCCGGTCCCTGTGGGGAAGCGGGGAGGGGCCGGGCCTGGATGAGGTGGGCAGAGGTTTGCGGCAGGGCTCCCCCATTGACCGCCCCCGTCCCAGGACACCGGCTGCCCAATCTCACCTCTCATCGTAGCGGGAGGTGTCGTCCCGGCCGGAGTGCCGGATGTTGACGTCAGCGCCACCTCTCCGGGTTCCGCCTAGGCCACCTCCTGGGGGCGGGGGCAGACCACAGCGGGTTAGTTCGGGCGGGGCCCACAGCAGGGCGAGCGAGGGGCAGCAAGGGGCAAGGCAAAGGCCACCAAGCACCTCTGCTGGCGCCTATGGGGCCAGGTGCCGTGAGGACCTTCTGCCGCACTTCTCTAACACAACACGCACGCTCTTCAGAGATCAGAGGACTTCCACAGCGCGAGCTGGGAGCTCCAAAGCTCACCATCTTCACCACTACAGACGCGCACAGCCTCCTGGCAAATCCTGTCTTCCAGTCATCCTCACCCTCACCCGAAGGCACGGCAATGGTCTTTCTAACTGAAAACGTGATCTGCTCCAAAGCCACCAATGGCTCCCCACAGCCTAAAGCAACGTCCGTCAGATGGCTGGCTCCTTCCTGCCTTTAGAGCAAGGCGCCCTGGCTCTCCACGTCCTAGATCTCCTCGTGGTCTCCATTTCCTTCCTGCCCCAGTTTTGGGGATCATTCACCTCTTTACCTGGAATCTCATTTCCCTTGTCTAGTTAACTGCTACTTACCCCTTCACACATTAACCCAAACAACGCTTCCTCAGTAATCCTGCCCTGACCTACCAGATGAAGCTGTTCTCCACGACTCACATACGTTTCCTTCTCAGAACTTCAGGTGGAATTTCCGATTTTACATGTACATGTGTGAGTTAACAGCTGCCTCTCCCACCAGCCTGTAACGCACCATCAAAGTCAGGACGATGTCTGGCTCTGCTCGCTGTAACTGTACGTGGTACAGCATCCAGGATATAAAATCGTATGTGCAGCAAGCAGTCAAATGACTGAACAGCTTATAAGGAGTAGTGGACGGTCTCCTTCTTCAGACGGGGAAACAATCTCAGATAAAGCCACCTGCCCGGGGTGACTCTGCAAGGAAGGGCAGAGCTGAGACCCAGGAAGCTGCCCTCTCACGCACGCTTCTGCCCCACACTGCCTGGAAGGAAGCTTCAGTGAGGTGGGCTGGGGTTCCATATAAGGAATGACTTTCAGCAACGAGGGTGAAAAAGGAAAAGAGGCGGCCTGGATATCAAAGACATTCAAATAGGGACAAGCAACCGACCAGGCTTCTGAAATATCACAGGTATGGGGCAGAAGAGACTAGTGTTTTCAATTTTCAGGTCACAACCCAGCAATGGATCACATCATTAAATGTGATTGGTAGCAACCAATATATTAAAAATAATAATAATAAAGCAACAGAATATAAAATACTAGTATACACTGCCTGTAGAAAAGATAGTTTCATAACACTTCTGTTTGGGTTAAATGTATTTTTTTGCATGTAGCAATGCACTGGGTCAAGATGCACCAGGTGTCACCATCAGAAAGTCGGAAACAGCAGACTCTGAAGGACTCACTCCACCCCAGAGAAACCAGAGAGTGAGATAAGAACCCATCTGTTAAGTCCAGAGACTCAGCAGACTGAGTGTGTGGTCTACTCAACAAAGGCAAGTCAAGCATCACAACAGCAGGCTGGGAGGCAGAAATAAGAGCAGAGGGTCCTGGAGCCACCGGGGGTGTCTGCACAGGGAAGATCATTTTCTCTGACAACTGTGTCACTCACCCTCATAGGAGTTGGCCCTCAATAGCCATGTTTGGATGGCAGGACCTCAGCCCCAGGTCCAGGTCCAATGCTGAGCCACTTAGATCCACCCGCCCCAAAACGTAGAGAGACTCATCAAGGACTGGGCTGTGGAATGCCACATTGGGCCAGTGCGGAGAGACACAGAAGAGAACAGTCTACACGAACAGCAAACAAGGCAGAAGCAAGCTGCAGAAATGCCAAAGGCGGCTCTTGACCGTTCAGGTTCGGCTTCCAGGTCCTCTTGAGGCCCACAGGCATCGCCTGTCTCTGGGCTCCAAGACACTGGGATTCTGTATCAACAAGTCCCCTTTATGCTTTAGGAAGCTCAAATGTATTTCTGGTGCTTGCTACCAAACTGACCTTGACTGAGATGGCGACTGACAATTTAGAGACAGAGAGTGGGGGGGACGGAATGCAGAAGGCTCTGAGGGCAGAGACTACGTATGTCTTGCTCTTGACTAGAAGCCTGGTACACAGCTGGTGACCAAACTGGCGTTTGTTCAATCAATGAATGAACGAACGAACGAGCAGGAGCGAAGGGTAAGTGGACGAGAGAGTGACTTTCACAAGCCCGACCGTACGCCGCTTGCCAAGCTGGCTATCTGAGATGCTGAGCTCACTAACTCTTGCCGTTATTCCCACTTTCCAGGATGAGGAAAATGAGGCAGGAGGAAGAGAAGATCCACCAGCCAGGAAGTACGTAAGCTGGAATCTGATCCCAGACTGGCTTCTCAACCACAGTACTCTTGCTCCTAACTAGTAACCCAGAGTAAGAAACCAGACCAGGAGAAAGATGGTGACGAGAAAGGCTGAGCTAGAGAGAGGGAGAGAGCATGTGAGCAGCTGGGAGAGGAAGAGAAGACAGAAAGCAGCAGAGGGTACAGAAGAGAGAGGTGAGAAAGCAGCCAGCAGGACACTGAGCCCAGCCTGTGCAGGATGTGCTCACCTAGCCGCCGGGGCCTCCAGCCCTTCACCGTGCGGCCCCTCTCCACGTCCACGAGGACTCTCCTGCCATCAATCTTCTTGCCGTCTGCGTGCTTGTAAGCGGCTGCAACAGATGTGGGGAGGGGGAGGGGAAGGGGGAGGAGTCCCCAGAGGGTCCTCTAGTCAGGCTAAAGCACAGCTCTGTGGCATCCCCACCCCCCAGCCGTGTCCCCATCCACACACTTACACACGCGCACACACAGACACACATGCCCACCAGACAGCCAGGCAACCGACAGCCAGACCAACCCTCTCGCAAACCAGGAGGGGCCTGCTCCATCTCGGCACCTGCTTCCTTACCAACCCCCAATCACCATTGGGGGGGCGAGACCACTCCCAGGCACCATCCTGACCCTAACCACCCCCCTGGGCTCCCAGGCCATTCCTACTCCCACTCGACAGAGCAGCCCCCTCCCGCCAAGGTGGCCAAAGTCGCTGCAAAGAAACTGGAGGTTAACTCAAGGCTGGACTCCGCTGTGGGGGAGGGTTCCTCCACAACCCCAGGCATGCACCCTAAAACATCATGCTGGGGGAGGAGGCCCAGCCGGGCCGCTCTGCACCCCAGTTCACACCGGTTTCCTTTTTCTGTGGTTTTTTTTGGGGGGAGGGTGAGCGTGGGGGGAACAGACATCAGAACAGAAAATGAACCAGAAGGGGGGGGGTGGGAGAAATCTTTAGGAGATGGCAGGGAGCAGAAGGGCGGGTTATGGTGCTCCCGGGGGCCTGGAGGGGCCCCTACAGCAGGCGGGGGAGAGGGCAAGTGGAGGGAGGCACGGGAGATGTGCGGTGCTACTGAAAATTCCTGCCTTACCTGAGATGACTGCCACCCAACCCCAGCCCCTGTCCCATCTCACTCCACACCCCCAGCTCAACACACGCCGGGAGGCCAAGCCCAGCCTGAGCCTCTCGGGAAGGGTGAGGAGTAGAGGGGGAGATGCGGGGAGAGGCACGTCCTGCTCTCGGGCAGGGCACAGCAAAGGACAGGCCTGATCCCCGGCCTGTCTCACGTGGGGCTGTCGGGAAGGCCAAAAAAGTCCCTATTTCCCACCCCCAGCCCTGGCCTAGGGGGTTGTCCTCAACCAGCCACAATACCCGGCCCCGCCCCAGCCCTCTCCCCCCCAAATAACAACCAGAGGAAGAGAAAAAGGTGCCATTTACCGATGCCGGCCTTGCGGGTGTCCAAACCGAGCGGGATGGGGGGGGCTCGGCAACTCCTGGGGGCCTGGCGAGGAGGCGGGCTTCCCGGGGGGGGACACGGGACCGCTTACCTGGAGCCCCCAAGCTTACCTGAGCACGCGCACAGACCCCACACCCACCACCACGGGGTCAGCTAAAGCTACAGGGAAGGGATTCTAGGGAGCCACGGAGGGGGAGAGGAACCACATCTCCTGCACCACCTGGAGACAGGCAGAGGAAGTGGTGGACCCCAAAGAAACCTCACGGAGGCCTTGAAAGAGGGGGAGACAAGGGTTAACATCAAGTCTGGGAGCTGGAAAGCCGTGGGACTATCCTGTTTGATTTTATAAAGAAGGCTAGGGAGGCCTCGGCAAGCCTGTCCACCTTCACCTTTCCCCAGTAAAGTCCACGCTGAACTAGGCACACGCCCGCCCCCTCTCAGCACGTGGAATGACTTCTCCACCTCGAACTCCACACTCCCTCCCACCACCTGCTTCAGCCCAAAGGCTGGCACCCAAGGGGACAGCCTTGGGGGTCCAGGAGATGGAGTGCTGCCCATGATCCTAGGGGGAGGGGCCGCTTGGCCCCTGAACCCAGAGGAGGGTGGTAGGGGAAGGAAGTTAAGGGCTGGGAACACCGTCAAGTGAAGGAACCCTGCTCTGGTTGTGTCCCAAACCCCAGAAGAGGCCCAACCCGGGAGTAACAGCAGAGAAAACATGTGACGTGTGTATTTCTAGGCTTCACTCTCTCTCCCTCTCTTAGGTCTCTAGACAGTGGAAGGGTCTTCAGGAAAATCTACACCACCTTCTGCTGCTTACGGCCTGTCACTCGAACCCTCCCGCACCCCAGTCCCCAATCCCATGCACTCCAGAGAGCAGCTGGGCCGCTGGGCTCCACGGCCTCTCGGGAGGCCTCAACCATGATAAGGCAGACAGGAGGGGGCAGAGCACCCCGAATCTAGCAAGCAAAACGATTCTCCAGGGCCACCACAGTGACAGCCCCGCGAAGGCGCAGGGGCAGGGAGCGGAGGGCTGAAGGGTTCCACATGGAGCCCTGGTCCCCGTGCATCCCGTCTTCAGTATTCCCGCCACCTTGCCACTGACGTCATGAAGCCAGGTAAGTCAGGGGGCTGGGTCGAGCCCAGCTGCCTTTCCCGTCGGGGTTCATCTCTCCCCTCCTGGGATCAGCAGGATTACTGGAGAGCAGATGGATGGGGGGCAGATGGGACCAAGGGCACCCAAACGAGGAAAGGGCTCTGGGTGCGGGGAGGCTGAGGGGGCGCCTGGGGATGGGAGGAGGGATGCCTCGCTGCTCCTGAGCTGCCTGGCTAAGCTGGGCTGGTGTGCGGTGCTGAATGATCTTACCCATGATACAAACCCTTATACCAACCATACACTGAGGTGTTGTAAGGGGAGCGTAAGCATCAGCTGCAAGCCAGCTGCGTGGTGGCTGCAGTGACAATAAGAACAGTCAATTAATACGGCGGCCCCTGGACACGCCGCAGCCCTGCCCGCCCCCACCCACCCATCCCTGCCCACG
>NW_020175468.1:2520173-2531922 GCF_003031525.2 Neophocaena asiaeorientalis asiaeorientalis
GGCGGAGGGTCGGGTGGCCCAGCCCCAGCTCAGCTGGGGGAAGAGAGGGCAGGTTCAAAGGCCAGTCCTCATTCTAACCTGGCCGCCCCCAACTCCGGGGGTGGGGGAACGGGGAAAGGCTCCCCGAAACTCCGACCCCTCCCCCCACCTCCCGCTAGCCCCAGCCGCCGCCCGGCTCCCTCCTTGCCCCTGAGGTTCAACGTGTGACACTTACCTCCCGGGTTCACACACACACACACACGTTGTGGGGGATTTTGGTTTTTGTTTTTAAAAAAACACGTATATAAAAAAAAAAAAGATATATCAGAAACAGAGGGAGGAGGAGAGAGACATTGCTAATGTCAGGTTTGGCAGGGAGGGGGGCAGGGACAGACGACGGGAAGGGGCTGGGGCAGCAGAGAAGAGAGAGGGTCAGAGGGCAGGGCGCAGGCGGGAGGTACTCACAATGCATGTCTCGCTCGTGTTCGTACTCGATGAAGGCATAGCCCCGGGGCTTTCCTGACCGCTTACTGTAGACCATATGTATCTGGGGGGCAGAGGTCAGCTCTGACACACGGAAATCCCACCCTGTCAATCACATAGCCCGTATGCCAGGCCCTGGGCTGGGTAATGCCAGCGACAGACACCTCAGACCCTCTCTCCGTCCCTTCAAGGACCCAGAGTGACTGCTGCTCTAAAGGCCCTGGGCTTCACAGTTTATGCGCACGATGACCTCAAGCCCTTGCTACAGCCCAGAACATTTAAATTAAATGAAGAAATGTCAGTTAAACATGAAGCCTTGTTCTAAAACAAGAATCAACATACATTTTCTATAAAGGTAATAGAGAAGACAGCAGGTATTTCCAGCTCTGAGGGCCACACGGTCTCTTTCCGCCCGCCCGACTCCGCCTTACGGCAATAGCAGCCGCAAACAACAGGAAACAAATGGGCCTGGCTGGATACCAACAAAACTTTACTTACAGGACCCAACTTTGTAGTGTGCCGACCTGTGCTCTAAATCAGCAGCAAGTAGTCACTACCTCTTTGCTGTCCTCCTGCTGTCCCAAGTCTACCGCATGGAAGTGCAGTCAGGATAGAAACCCAGGCTACGGACTCCAAAGCCAGAAATGAGGCAATGCATCCTCAGGGCTGGGAGCCAGCCTCCTCCCTCCCTCCACACACGTCCAACTCAAACTCCCCGTGCCCCAGTCCACTCACTCTTTTGATGGGTCCGTACACCTCAAACTCTCTCCGGAGCTTGGATTCTGTCGTGTCATAGTTCTACAAGTAGACAGAAATGAAGTTAAGTGGGAGAAGCCCTCAGAACATCCCCGGGACCTAGTCTACTGCCCACACCCAAGCTCTCAGCAGTCCAGGGTTCCAGACTCCTCTGGGGCTCCAGGGATTGGGAGCTGGGGACTCACCACTCTAGCCACAAAGAGAGTCTTGAAGGCATCACCCTGAGCGTTGGGATCATTGTGAGGGTCCCCTGTGCAGGAAAAAAAAGAACTTCTAAGTAGAAGGTGCCAACAGTATTGTAGAGCAAGACAGAAACAGACCGACGGGCAGAGACCCAGAACTTTTGGTCACCTGGCCACCTTGGGCATGCCCCTCTGAGCCCTGGTTTCTCCGAAGCACAGCAGCCTTCATCTAAGTGGCTGATTTAGGCTGACAAAGGGAGGGGGTAAGACTGACTTCAAGCTGACAGGACAGAGGCCAGCCTAACTGCCACTTCAGACGTGTGTATCCTGAGGCCCAGGTCCCTCCCAGGTGTAACTAAGCTCAAAGAGGCATCTCTGGAGAAGCAGCCTGGTCCCTCCAGGTACTGAGCTTCCTCTCTCACCTGCAGGGCCACAGTGCCACCCACAGGCAGGGCCTGCAACTGCAGCCCCAGGGGAAACCTGAGATCAAGCAACCCTAAGACTGGGAGTGGAAGCCTAGCAGAGGCGGAGCCCTGCTTTCTGCCCTATGCCCTGTGGCCTCAGGGAGGAACCAACGGCTGGCCCTGGAGCTCACAAGAGGCGGGTCAGATTCTTACTCCCAGCCTTACTACCGCCAGACCACTGAGGAATAATCATATCCACAGACAGAAACCAGACTCTTATTACAAAACCAACTCCATAGGTGATTCTGATGGGTCAGGCCTGGGAAGAAAGAAGTCTTTTTCACCAAGTATGGCGGCCCCAGCATACACAGTGGCTCTTGACTCCTGCCAGGGCCACAAAGGCACCCTGCCCATTGCCAGGGGAGGCGGTTCTCCTACAATGTAGTGCTACTTCCTGAAGAACTTGCCATTTTCTATGAGAACGTGAGAAAAGGAATAACCTTAATAATTTACTGAACACATAATTAGGCTCAGACACTGCTGGAGGCTGAGACTTATTTACCATCATTTTGCAAACGGAAATGCAACCAACCCCTGAGGCATGGAAGAGGAGAAGTGTCAGACAGCAGAGAGGCCAAGCTCAGCTTTACACCCCAGCCTGACCTCACATCCCAGGCCCCAGGCTGAACCCTGCGTGTTAGCTTCTCAGAGAAGCCAGAGAATTAAAGGTCACAGATCTGTTTCTCATGAGAGAGGTTGGCTGCAGACATAAACTAAGTTCAGGACGACTTCAGGGAATTTCTTGGAAAACAGAAGACTGAACTCAAATTTAAGGGAATGACTACCTGGAAACTGATGGTAGCCTTTGAAAACAAGTCCATCTTTGTGCCTGCCCCTCACTTCCTCACCAAACCTCATCCCTTTGGGTTGTAATTTTCTATGCCCAAATGTCTCAATCTGCATCCATTCACCCAACAGATATCTATTAAGCACTTTGTGCCTGAAACTCACATAGGTGCTGGGGACTCAACAAAGACAAAAAAGATGCCTGCCTTCTTGGAGCTCATCTGTTACTGGAGGGAGGCTGAAGGTAAACAAGGTAAATAAGGCAACCATCTAGTTCTATCCGGTAATAGCAGATGGGGAGAAGAATTTTAATGGGAAGGTCAGGAAAGGCCTCACTGAGATAACATTTGACCTGAAGTTGTATTTAACAGGAAATAAACCTCACACCACCAGGCAGCAGGTGGTCTAACAGGTAGAGCAGGAGCAGTGCAGTGGGACCCCGATCACTGCCTGGGGGAGTGGACGAAGGCCAGACCGCAGAGCGCTGAGCTCCCTGATGGGCAGCCTGGAGGAGCCCGGCAGACAAAAGGGGAAACCACCCCGGGCACACCACACGAGTCTCTATAGTTTCTGCTTAACCAAGAGGCCCAGGAGTGTGACCAAAGGTAAAAGCTAGTGCAGCTGAGCCAATAGTACCCACGTATCTGAGCTAAAAGAGGGTGACAATGAACTGAAGTTGATGAGCAGTTCACCAGTCAACAGGCACACACCCTCACTCCACTCCACTCCGCTGGCAACTCTGCCCTTGGGAAATCCTTGGTTAAAGGGATTACGTAGGTAGCAGCCCAGAGCAGGGGCTCAAAGGACTAGCCTGTGGAGCTGAGAAAACTCATTAGGCTTTGAGATGGCGAAGAAAGTAGCTCAGAACTCTTGCTCTTGCTAAACATACCCGGCCTCCACAAACCTCCATCTTCTGTCTTAAAAGCGGGAGTAATAACCCCTGCTGCACTTGGAAGCTGTAAGTCAAAATCATGACATATTCAATACATCAAGTGTTCAGCAAGGAGCAAGGTCCCCTTGAATGGTAGCTGTTAACTGTGACAAGGCACAGCAAGTTTCTGTACTTGGGGATGGAGGCTCTCAGGGGCAGAGAAAACCTACTATACTTGACCCATCCTTTCCTTTTCCTTTTCTTTCACGGGGAAGTTCAAACACGTAAGGAAACAGAGAACAGTGTAACGAACCCCTCTGAACCAGCTTCAACTATCGCCACGTGGCTGCACTTGTTACATCTCTAACCCCACCAGCATTTTAAGTCAAACCCCGGATATACCACTGTAGTTGCTAATAAAGACTAAAAAAAAAAAAAAAAAAAGTAACAACAGTACTGCTATTATGACTTAAAAAGTCAATGTTAATTCTAAGACCCAGTGTTCAAATGTCCTTCACTGTTTCAAAACTGGATTTTTACAGTTGGCTCATTTAAATCAGGCTCCAAACAAGCTCCACACTTACCATTTGGTTGAGGTGCCTTTTGACTGTTTAATCCATTTCGTTCACTCCCTGCCCCCTGCCACCCTTTTAACATTTGTTAAAGAAACTGGATCACATGTTTGTCCTATACAATTTCCCACATTCTAAATGACTGACTGCATCTTCAGTATTGTTTAACATGCCAGGATCCCCGTTTTAAAGTGTGAATTTCCAACAGGAGAAGTGACTTATCCAAGGCCACACAGCTGTAAGTGGCAGAGGTGGGGTTAAAACTCATGTGGGTCAGAGATGAACAGATAAAGATGTGGCACATATATACAATGGGATATTACTCAGCCATAAAAAGGAACAAAACTGAGTTATTTGTAATGAGGTGGATGGACCTAGAGCCTGTCATACAAAGTGAAGTAAGTCAGAAAGAGAAAAACAAAGAGCGTATGCTAACGCACATATACGGAATCTAAGAAAAAACCGTACGGATGAACCTAGCGGCAGGGCAGGAATAAAGATGCAGACGTAGAGAACGGACTTGAGGACACGGGCCGGGGGGGCGGGGAACGGGCAGCTGGGACAAACTGAGAGAGTGGCATGGACATATACACACTACCAAATGTAAAACGGATGGCTAGTGGGAAGCTGCTGCACAGCACAGGGAGATCAGCTCGGTGCTTTGTGACCACCTAGAGGTGTGGGACAGGGAGGGTGGGAGGGAGGTTCAAGAGGGAGAGGATATGGGGATATATGTATACTTATAATTGATTCACTTTGTTCTACAACAGAAACTAACACAACATTGTAAAGCAATTATACTCCAGTAAAGATTAAAACAAACAAACAACTCACGTGGGTCAGACTACAAGGTGTGTGCCCCAGCAGCAGAGCTGAAAGGTTCCCCAAGTTACCTGCTGCCAACAGTTCTGTGAGCCAGGTCCTACAGGAGCTGGGGCCACAATGGTGAGCAAATTCCATCCAAACCCTGCCTTCCTGGAGCAACTATGAACCAATGTAAGATAGATATTCACCAGTGAATCCTTCCTGCAGACTGAAGTGACCAACCTGCCGCAGGACTCAGGGCTTTCAATGTACATGGGGACTCGGACCAGAGCAAGGAAGTCACGAAAGGCTTCCTGAGGAGTGACGCTGACAGAGATACGAAGAGCAGCTCCATATAAACCAAGTATCATGTGAGACTGAAGAAGAGCCCAGGCAAAGACCCAGTGACAGGAGAGCATCTGGGAAGGAAGAGGCCCGTGCTGGCTGGAGCAGGAGGGGAGCATGGGCAGAATGCATCCCCAGTGGGCAGGGAAGGGACTCCGGTCTTTTTGCTGAAAGCAAAAGGAGGCTGTGTGGGAATTCCCTGGCGGTCCAGAGGTTAGGACCCTGCTTTCACTGCCGAGGGCCCGGGTTCAATCCCTGGTTAGGGAACTAGGATTCTGCAGGTCACGCAGTGCGCCCTCCCCCACCAAAAGGGTGTCAGCAGAGTTGTATTTTAAAAAGCCCCACAGAGGGAACTTCCCTGGCAGTCCAGTGGTTAAGACTTTGCACTTCCAATGCAGAGGGTGCGAGTCCGATTCCTGGTCAGGGAACTAAGATCCCACAGGCTGTGTAGCACAGATTAAAAAAAACCAAAAAAAGCCCTCCAGAACCTGGTGGGGACAGAGATGCAGGTAAACCCCGTTAGACATTAGACTGCGTGTCCAGGCTAGAGGGGCCCTGGGTGGTGGACACAGAAAGAGGGCTCAGATTTGTGACAGGGATAGGTTTTGGTGACAAGCTGGGGAAATAGCAAGAAAAAGTTGTTAAAAGCAAACTGGGTGGTCATGACTGAGGTCATGATTTGCAAAGCTGGATGACCAGGTTCCAGCAAAGGAAACATCCAAAGACCAGGTTGTTGGGGAAAGGAAATCCTGATTGTGGTTTGGACACCGAGTTTGAGATGCCTTTGAGGCGTCCAAGAAAAGACAGGAAGGCAGTGAGAGTGAGGGCTTAGATAGCTCTCATTTAGATGCCCAGGTATTCAGTTGTGAAGCATTTGCACAAGCTCCTTGAGGAATGGGCCACTCCAGGGAATAAGGTTCTGAGTGAAGTGATTCACCACAGACGCACAAGTACAGGAGGAAAACCCAAGTCCTAACTACAAAGCCCTCGCCCTAACAAGAAAGGGCCATTGGAGACCGACAGGCGACCCTCCTGTGAAGTCTGGTCAATGGCTACAAGGTCCCCATCCCAAACTCCAATTCCTCATGTACCTGGAAGGGATGAATCACCCGCAGTCCGAGGATCAGGGAGCTACGGCGCAGCCAGAACTGCCTCAGGGCCTCGCCCTGTGAGACCTGGCTGGGCTGCGGGAGCGCCTCCAAGTGCAGGCCCCTACAGGACACAGCCCAAGGTACCAGGCTCCTTTCCTGCCCACCCTGACTCCACACTCCCC
The DNA here is from genome assembly GCF_003031525.2 of Neophocaena asiaeorientalis asiaeorientalis. Lineage (NCBI taxonomy): Eukaryota > Metazoa > Chordata > Mammalia > Artiodactyla > Phocoenidae > Neophocaena > Neophocaena asiaeorientalis. The sequence continues at coordinate 2,526,689 of NW_020175468.1, forward strand.
TGCTTAAATGCCTAAACCAAATACAGTGCATGGCAAACGGTGGGGTTAAAAGAGTGAACTCACAAACCGCTTTCCCAAATTAAAGTCATGGGGTGGACTGGCAGAGAGAAACACAGGAGTGCTTGAAGGAGAGATGAAAGGAGGAAGGAGAGACTTACACATTTTTAGCTCTGTCTCGACTTCCTGCTGTCGCCGCTCAATCTTTTCCCGTCTCTGTCAGGAGAAAGGTAGACAACTGAATACAGACAGAAGTGCCCTGATGTCAGGGAACATCCTGAAGAAAGAGGCAAAAAAGGACGTGGGGCCAGAAGGCAGACACTACATACCTTCCTCTCCATGCGCTCCTCCCGAGTTTCTGCTCGAGTCGGAGGAGGGGCATCTCGAGGGTCCTGGGAACAAGAAGAGGTGAAAGGGTGGGAGGGACAGGGGAAAACAGCAAGAGACACCCAGCCAGGAAATAATAAATATCTTGGCCACGCTCCCCTGCGTGTTTACACACACGCACGCACAAACAAACATGGACAGTTCCAGGGAGCAGATCAAAGCACGGTCCATGGACCAATGCTATCTGTGAACTGTTACTGGTCTGTGACAAGAGGAGTAGAGAAGCCAGGAACTGGTATTCAGAAACTTCTACAGCGATCTGACAGAGGAGTTTTATGCCCATTGAACTTAACCAAAAAGTTTTGATTTTTTACTTTGTAGTCTTTCTCTAAAAATACTAGAAAAATGAAAGAAACTCTCTTGTATTTATCAAGAAAGTCAACCTGCGGCATATTTGTCCTCAATCATAAACAGGAATCGGGACCAGGCCTGAAGCAAAAGGAGCTGACAGCGCAGTGCTCAGGGGTAAACAACTGAACACCCTCTGAGGGCCAGAGCAGTTCCTGAAGGCCTCAGCAAGCTTTCATCAAATAGTAACTGGCACATAACCCATGTTTGCCACTGGCCTGTAGCCATTAAATTAGCGTAACTGGCGAACAACATTTTCCAAGTACCAGTTCAATGAGGGTGGCAAATCCCACTAAAGAGCCGATCTTCTGTCACCGCGCGACTAACTTCTGCTCTGCAACTTCCTCCATCTCCCCTTTCCCACTCGATGCCAGACTTTCTTCTTCTGACTTCTGGCAGCATTTCTCAGGTGTTCTCTGATACACCTTAAGAGGTGGAAGTTGTTATCCCAATTTCACAAATGAAAAAACTGAGGCCCAAGAGCACAAGTCGTCTATTCGTGTTTATCCTGAAATTCTCAACCCCACAGTCTTAAGCAGCCCATCACCTGGTGCTAACCCTTTACAAATATCACCCTGTGACAAAAATGATAAATATAATAATAAACATTGACATTTGCTGACTGCTTAGGATCAAACCCCATGACATAAAATTTCCAGTTAATTCTCCGTCAATATTACAGCGAAGACACTAATATCCCCTTGCTATAGATGAAGCGATCAAAGCACTAAGAGGATGCACCACTTGCCCAAGGTCACACAGATGCTAAATGGTGTGCCAAGGTCTACCTAACTCGAGCGCCTGAATCCTCAACTGGTAGTTACGGAACTTCCACAAAAACCAACAAGGGATGCATTATCCATCCCAATCAAGACAGGGAAACTGAGCATAAAAGTCACCTGCCTGAATCACACAGCTGGAAAACTGGCCAGAGACTGGACTCCCCAATCCAGCCCCACGGCCCCCAGAACCCAACCCAGCCCAAGTCTGCTGAGTGAACTCACCTCAAACTCTCGGATGTATGGCGCAATGCCACAGTAAGGTTGATTGTGGTGTTTTTCATGTGGCAGTTTCTCCAGGGGTGGCAGATATGGGATGGGGTCACGGGGAGCAAAGAGAGCCAGAAGGTTGGGTGGCAGGAACTGGGTCATCTTGCCAAGTCTGAGAGCGGAAGCAGGACCACATTATATGAGGGTGGGCTGGAGAGATAAGGCCCCTATAATCCCTTGACTTCCAAGAAAAGAGGGAAATAGGGGCAAAATCTCAGTATCAAAACAAGTTCTGTAGGGGCACAGAGTGCTCCTAAACCACAAGGGAAAGGAATAAATCTGAATGAGAAAGCAGGTTTTGGAGGGAGGGCTGAAGCCGGTAACGGAAACAAAGACTGAAAAAGGGTTTCTGAGTAGTGAAGTCTCAGAGTCCTGAGCAAGGAACTGCGGGGCTGAGGGTCCCTGGGGGCTTGTGGGGGCATCAAGGATCCTGAGAAAGGAGGTCCAAGGCAGTGGCGGCTGGTGGTCCCATACCTTGGATAACAGGTTATGGGGCGAGGGTCGCAGGAAGTCTCCGATCAAGGAAGGGGATCAAAAGTAGCAAACCTCAAGCCAGGGAGTTGTGAGGAATAAATGTGGGCCCCACAGGCGAAATGAATTATGGGTAAGGGTCGGTGGAGGCAAGGAAAAAAAGGCAACACACCGCAAGGGCCTGTGGGTAAGTGACCGCTGAAGAAGAGGGCGACTATGGGAAGAGGGCCTAAGTGACCAGAGAACTCTGGATAAGGGGTGCAAAAAGGTGCTATGGCAGTGGCGCGGGAAGGGGACCCAGCCGCGGGGAAGGGACTGAGGCACACCGCAGGGGCTTGTGGGTAGCGGCCCCGCGCCCGGTAAGGCCACTAAGTCACACTCACCCGCCGCGCGGCGCCCTCCTCGGCCTAGCGACGGTCCGGGGGCTCGCGGCGGCTGCGGCGGACCCTCAGCAGCAGACACTCCTGCTCTGGCTTCGACTCTGGCGGCGTCCGCGTCCCTCAGTCTCTATCGCTCGCCTACCGCGCGCTCCAGGCCGCTGCTCACGAGCCCGCGCGGCTTCGGCTCGCGACAGGGCACGGGGTGGAACCAGCCTCAAATCCCTCCGCCGTTCGCACTGCGCACGCGCTACGCGAGTCCACCACAACTCACACACGGGAAGCCTGGGGCCGCCGCGGGCACTGCGCACGCGCAAGACCACTACCCACCGCCTTCCGGCACCTTAAACGCCTTTGCCGCGGCAAGCTGGTCACAGTGCGCACGCGCGCTTCTCCCCAAGCCGTCTTCTTCCACCTCGCGCTCTGGGATCCAACAGCCTCTGTCCGCGAGACTCCTCTCTATGCTCCACCCCTTTCCCCTAACACACTTCCCGGATCTTGTGCGCATGCGTATATCGTCATGTAGGGCGCTTTACCCTTCCGCCGCTTGGCAAAGAATCCCTCTGTGAACGGTGTGATTGCCTAACCTATTAAATAAGTAACTATTCATCCAGCGACTAATGTGTGTTCGGCCTTGTTTGGACTCTGGGATATAGCACGTGACTAAAGCAAAGTCTTTTCCCTTTTGGAGCTTGCATTGTACTGAGGGAGGCAATAAAGGCATTTAAAAATATAAATTTAATTTCGTATAGTGGCCAGCACAATAAAGAAAAATAGGGGAGAGTAGGGTGTTGGGCAGCGAAAGAGGAGCTATTTTAGAAAGGATGATAATGGAAGGCTCTTCTGCAGAGGTGACATTTGAACAGAGGCCCGATGGAAAGGAGATCAGGGCGGGATTAACAGCAAGTGCAAAGGCCCTGACTTAGGAAGGATGGCAGGAATCCTAGGTGGTTGGCCAAGAGAGCAGAGAACTGGTGGCCATGTTATTTAGGGCCCTGTAGACCTGTAAGAAGTAAATATTTTAAGTTTTTTGATAGATGCAATTGGCTGTTTACTAATACAGAAATTATTACAACATTTAAGTGACTAATATGTTTAAAATATTTTGACATATTTGCTTTATGTATTTATATGGGAACTCTCTGAACTATGTTTTTGACGTTTTCCATAATTCTAAAATTATTTAAAAGTAAAAAAATCTAAAGAAAATAAAGCTAAACCTGCCTTAATAATGTTTTTTTTTTCTGTACCACTGGAAAGTAAATTGCTGCGGCACTGCACCTCTAAATACTTCACCATGCATCTCCCAAGAAAAAGGCATTCTTCTACATAACCACAGAACTAGTTTCACCTCTTAGAAAGTTGATCCAGTCCCTATTCAGATTTTCCCAATTGACCCACGAGTATTTTGTTTTAATCTGAACCAAGAGCCAATCAAGTTTCATGCATTGTATTTGGTTGTCACGTCTCTTTATTCTCTTTTAATACAGAATACAGACACACACACACATGCACACCCACACACACTTTTTTTTCCCATATGTTGTTGGTTTCTCCCCAGAGTTCAGACCAGTTTCCAGTAGAATATCCCACATTCTGGATTTGTCTGATTGTTTCCTCATGGTGTTTAGTGTGTTCCAAAACCTCTGTTTTGCCTATAACATGGAAATTGAGTCTGAGGTTTGAATAGACTAACATCGAGCATTTGGGGCAAGAATGTTTCCCTGGTGATACTGCGGGCTTCATATTGCATCACCTCTGGAGGTGCAATAATGTCAGATAGCTCCACTATTATGATGCTGAGTTTGACCACCTGATCAAGGGGCTAACTGATAGATCTCTCCTTGTAAAAGGACATTTTCTCCTTGGTAATCTAAGCAGAGAGACTTTGCCACTGTTCCCCGACCACCTCATCTCTCACCTCATGGTTGTAGCAGCCATTGCTGATCTTTGCCTGAATAAAGTGTTACATGGGGGAGAGGGCAGATTTTTTTTGAAAAGCAATAGGAAGTCACTAAAGGGTTTTGATCAGGAGATGGACAGAACATAATATGCATTCTTAAAAGATCACGTCAATGGCTGTGGACAGAAAAATTGAAGGAAAGATGCTGAAGGGGAACAGGCAAATGCTTAGGAGGCTACAATTCCCAGGGAAGAGATGGGTGGCTTGGACTAAGATGGTAGTGTTACCAAACTCAGGTTCAGCTACTTGCTGCTGGAAAGTCAATACTCCAGGGACAAGTGTTGGTAGGAAAGGAAAGGTTGCTTTATTTAGGAGGCCAACAACCTGGGGAGAAGGTGGACTCATGTCCCAAAGAACCATCTCACCACTGCCTATCAGGGCACAAGAGATTTTATTATTTTATTTATTTTAGCTGCACCGCGTGGCATGCAGGATCTTAGTTTCCCAACCAGGGATCAAATCCATGCTCCCTGCAGTGGAAGAGCAGAGCCTTAACCACTGGACCACAAGGGTAGTCCCACAAGAGCTTTTATTTTTTTAAATTAATTAATTAATTAATTTTTGACTGCGTTGGTTCTTCATTGCTTTTTCTTTAATTGTGGAGAGTGGGGGCTACTCATTTTTTTTTTTTTTTTTTTGGGG
>NW_020175468.1:2531945-2544668 GCF_003031525.2 Neophocaena asiaeorientalis asiaeorientalis
GGGGGGGGGTTTCTCTTTTTTTTTTTTTTTTTTGGCGGTACACGGACCTCTCACTGTTGTGGCCTCTCCCGTTGCGGAGCACAGGGTCCAGACGCACAGGCTCAGCAGTCATGGCTCACGGGCCCAGCCACTCCACGACATGTGGGATCTTCCCGGACTGGGGCACGAACCTGCGTCCGCTGCGTTGGCAGGCAGACTCTCAACCACTGTGCCACCAAGGAAGCCCAGGGCTACTCTTCATTGTGGTGCACAGGCTTCTCATTGCGGTGGCTTTTCTTGTTGCGGAGCATGGGCTCTAGGCGCGTGGGCTTCAGTAGTTGTGGCTCACAGGCTCTAGAGCGCAGGCTCAGTAGTTGTGGCGCACGGGCTTAGCTGCTCCGCGGCATGTGGGATCTTTCTGGACCAGAGCTCGAACCCGTGTCCCCTGCATTGGCAGGGAGATTCTTAACCACTGCGCCGCCACCAGGGAAACCCCACAAGAGCTTTTAAAGGGGAGTTTCAGGGATGTATAGGCAGAGGGAGGGGGTTACATGCAGAACACCACAGTCAGCTTTGACAGCTATCTTGAAATTGGTCATTGGTGGTCTGATCAGCATCATCTTGATTGTTTTAAGTACGGTTAGTCTTCAGTTCCAGAGTCAGTTTGTTCCCATTTCTTTGAGGCCAGTTCTCGGAATAGTGGAAGATGAAGCAGCTTATGTCATGGCTACGGTCTGGTTATCATGTAGTTAACTTCTTCCACCTGAGGGGGGTTTGGGTATCTGCACAACATCTCAAAGGAGATGACTCAAAATATTATCAAGAGCCCTTGAGGAGGAACTAAAGGTCCTTAACTTTGTTTAATGACTAAACAATTATTATTTCGTCCTGTTTGACTGCTTTTCTTTGCTTCTGCATTTTTTTTCATTTTTCTGATGAAATTTATTCTTTGGCTAAAGTTTTTTACAGACAGAAAGCAGGCGGAGGACATGGAGAGGGGGTCTGTTCTGGGAAGACCCCATAGGGTCCTGCCCCGTTACAATAACAGTGAGGTGGAAAGGAGTGGTAAGATTCAGGATCTATTGTGAAGGTAGATCTCACTCAGTTACTATAGAAGTGGAATTAGAGTGTATGGAAAAGAGGGACGTTAAAAATAATTCCTAGAGGAAATTAAGGAGACAGCTAAATGCAACGTGGGATCCTGGATTAGATTCTAAACCGTAAAAAGAACATTAGTGGAAAATTGTTGAGATTCAAATGAGGTCTGTACCATTGGTTAATGGTATTATACCCTTGTTAATTTCCTGACAAATAATTGTACTATGGTTATGTAAGTTGACGTTGGTGAAAACTGGGTGAAGGATATATAGGAACTCTGTACTATTCTTTGCACCTTTTCTGTAAGTCTGAAATGATTTAAAAATTAAAAGTTTAAAGAAAAATTTTAATGAAGCTAATCTTCCCTTAATAATAATAAAGGATTAGCTCGGGGCATACTAAACGAAGTAAGCCAGACAGAGAAAGACAAATATCATATGATATCACTTATATGTGGAATCTAAAAAAGTGATACAAATGAACCTATTTACAAAGCAGGAATAGACCCACAGATATAGAAAAACAAATATACAGTTATCGAAGGGGAAAGGCGGGGAGGGTTAAATTAGGAGTTGGTGTTAACATATACACATTACTATATATAAAATAGATAACCAGCAAGGACCTACTGTATAGCATACGGAAGTATATTCAATATTTTGTAATAACCTGTAAGGAAAAATCATCTGAAAAAGAATCTCTCTATATACGTATACATGTATAACTGAATCACTTTGCTGTACACTGAAGCTAACACGAGATTGTAAGTCAACTACAACTAAATAAAAAATAATAATAATCCTCACTCCTAGATTTGTAGGCTAAGCAACTGGGTAATTGGTGGTGCCACTGATTTACAGAGGGAAGACGTGGGAAAGAGTGGGATTGTTGAGGAGGACTTCTGGGTTTGGACACGTCATAGATGTCTGTTTGACACTCAAGTGGAGCTGTGGAGTTGAAAGTTGGAAGATATGGCAATCACGGAAGAATTTGGGCCTGGAAACCTAGATTTGGGAATCATTGGAGTAGATGTAGTATTTGAAGCCATGTGACTGAATGAACTCAGTTAGAGAGGAGAGAAGATGGAGAGGGGAAGACATCTGAGGACCAAGTCCCAAGGCCCTCCATCAGAATTTAGATAAAGCAAGAAGACCCGGCAAAGGAGACTGAGTAGGAGTGATCACAAATGTAGGAGAAAAACCAGGAGAGTTGGGTGTCCAGGAAACCAAGAAGGAAAGTGCTTCAAGAAGGAGGCAGTGTTGGGCTTCCCTGGCGTGCAGTGGTTAAGAATCCGCCTGCCAATGCAAGGGACACGGGTTCAATCCCTGGTCCTGGAAGATCCCACATGCCGCGGAGCAACTAAGCCCGTGAGCCACAACTACTGAGCCTGCGTGCTGCAACTACTGAAGCACACACGCCTAGAGCCAGTTTTCCGCAACAAGAGAAGCCACAGCAGTAAGAAGCCCACGCACTGCAATGAAGACCCAACGCAGCCAAAAAACAATTATTAAATAAAAAAAAAAATTAAAAAAAAGGAGGCAGTGTCAAGATATGGAAGCAATCTACGTGTCCATCAGCAGATGAATGGATAAAGAAGACGTGGTGTATATATACAACAGAATACTACTCAGCCGTAAAGAGGAATGAAATTTTGCCATTTGCTGCAACCTGGATGAACTTGGAGGGCATTACGCTAAGTGAAATAAGTCAGACAAAGACAAATACTGTATGATATCACTTATATGTGGAGTCTGAAAAATACAGCAAACTAGCGAATATAATAAAAAAGAAGCAGATTCACAGACATAGATAACAAACTAGTGGCTACCAGTGGGGAGAGGGAAGGGGGCAGGGACATGATAGGGGTAGGGGGGGAAAAGGGTTATTATGGGACGATATGAAATCACTTGTGTGAAACTTTTGAAAATTGTAAAGCACGATAGAATTTAAAGAATCTTTCACTCAATAGAAAAAAGAAAAAAGGAGGAGGATGGACCTAGAGATTATCAATACTAAGTGAAGCAAGTCAGACAGAGAAAGACAATTATCATATGATATCACTCATATGTGGAATCTAATTTTTAAAAAATGATACAAATGAACTTACTTACAAAACAGAAACAGACTCACAGATTGCAAAAACAAATTTATGGTTACCAAAAGGGAAACATGGCGAGGAGGGATAAATTAGGAGCTTGGGATTAACATACACACACTACTATATATAAAATAGATAACCAACAAGGACCTACCATATAGCACAGGGAACTCTACTCAATATTCTGTAATAAACTATATGGGGAAAGAATCTGAAAAAGAATGAATATATGTGTATGTATAACTGAATCACTAAGTTGTATACCTGAAACTAACACATTGTAAATCAACTATACTCCAATAAAAAATATTTTAAAAAGAACACAGGAAAAGAAAAAAGGAGGAAGAAGAGGCAGTGTTCAGAGTGTCTAATGCTGCTGAGAAATGCAGAAACATAAGGACTGAGGTTTGGCTGCCATAGATGACCTTGACTAAACAATGGGAGATGAAACAGAGACCTCAGGTAGGGAAAAATTTTTAGAGAAGTTTTGCTACAAAGGGAACAGAGAGAGGTGATAATAGAAGGAGAGGGAAGTGGAGTCAAGGAAGGTTGGGTTTTGGGTGTTTGGGTTTTTTTGGCCACGCCACACGGCTTGTGGGATCTTAGTTCCCTGACCAGGGATCGAACCCATGCCCCCTGCACTGGAAGCACGGAGTCCTAACCACTGGACCTCCAGGGAATTCCTTTTTTTTTTTTAGGATAGAAAAGATGTTAAGATAGAAGGTCTTATAGCAGAATTATCTGCTGATGGCAAAAAAAAAAAAAATTAAGCATATACTTATCGTAAAACCCAGCAAGCTCACTCTTAGCTACTTATTCAGGAGACCTGAAAACTTATGTTCACACAAAAACATGTACATAATTTTTATAGCAGCTTTCTCCATAATTGCCAAAAACTAAATGAAACTCAAACGTCCTTCATACAGGGAATGGATAAACACATGGGCACACATGCCTTGGAATAGTACTGAATGTTAAGAATGAAAAAGAGTCAACTCTACTTCAATGAAAAATAAAATGGGGCTTCCCTGGTAGCGCAGGGGTTGAGGGTCCGCCTGCCGATGCAGGGGGCACGGGTTCGTGCCCCGGTCCGGGAGGATCCCACATGCCGCGGAATGGCTGGGCCCGTGAGCCATGGCCGCTGGGCCCACGCGTCCGGAGATTGTGCTCCGCAACGAGAGAGGCCACAACAGTGAGAGGCCCGCGTACCGCAAAAAAAATAAATAAATAAATAAAATAAAATAAAATGTAGGGACTTCCCTGGTGGCACAGTGGTTAAGAATCCGCCTGCCAGTGCAGGGGACACGGGTTCGAGCCCTGGTCTGGGAAGATTCCACGTACTGCGGAACAACTGAGCCCGTGCGCCACAACTACTGAGCCTGCACACCTAGAGGCCGTGCTCCGCAACAAGAGAAGCCACTGCAATGAGAAGCCTGCGCACCACAACGAAGATTAGACCCCGCTCTCCACGACTAGAGAAAGCCCGCACACAGCAATGAAGACCCAACGCAGACAAAAAATGAATGAATTAATTAATTTTTTTAAAAACCGTAAAGGAAAGAGCTACTGATACACACAACAGGAATGAATCTTCCATGCATTATGCTAAGTGTAAGAAGCCATACTGAAAAGGCTACATATCCTATGATTTCATTTACACTTGACCCTTGAACAACACGGGTTTGAACTGCGCAGGTCCACTTATACATGGATTTTTTTTCCGTAGTCAATACTGCAGCACTAAAGGATCTGGTTGGTTGAATTCCTGAATGCAGAACCGTGGATATGGAGGAACCACAGTACTCAGATTTTTTAATTGCATGGACTGTCAGCACCCCTGTCCGACCTGGAGCATTGCTCAAGGGTCAACTATATTTGACATTCTGGAAAAGGCAAAACTACAAGAACAGAGGGAGAGAAAACAGAGCAGTTGTTTCCAAGAGCTGGAAGTGGGGGAGGCAGCTGACTACAAAGGGGAGGAGGGAACTTGGGGGGAAGTATGGAAGGTTCTATACCTTTACTATAGTGGCAGTTACATAACTATCTGTTTGCCAAAATTCATAGAAGTGTACATGTAAAGGGTCAATTTTATTGTATGAGAATTAAATCTCAATAAACTCGACCAAACCAAAAAACTGGCTTCCCCAAATTAATTCATTAATGACAAAGGGAAAAAATAATAACTTTATAATGGAGAAACCCAGCAGACACTAGCCTAACCAAGTGATCAAAATTAATGTCACCGATGATAAGATATAGCAACATGATGTGCCCCCAATATGATGTGATGAGAAGGGTACTTCAACTGTGTGGCATCCTCCCTCCCCGCAAAAAACTATAATCTCAATCTTATCAAGACAAGACAATGCAAGATAAATGCAAATTGAGGGACAGTCTGCAAAGTAACTGACCAGTATTCTTCAAAAGTGTTGAGGTCATTAAAGACAAGAAAAAAGTAAGAAACGATTGCAGAATTGCAGGAGGCTAAGGGGACATGACAGCTAAATGCAATGTGGTACCCTGGGCTGGATCCTAGAAGAAAGAAAGGAAATTAGTGGGGAAATGGAGGCAATTGGAACGTCATTTAGTCAACAGCATTGTACCAGTGTCAATTTCTCCATTTTAACAAATGAACCTTGGCAATGTAAGACGCTAACATTAGGGGAAACTGGGTGAAGGATATCACGAATTCTCTGTGCTATCTTTGCCACACTTTTGTAAGTCTGAAAATATTTCAAAATTAAAAGTAAAGCAAAGAAAAAAGATCTTATTATAACACAGGAATGACAACCTGATACCGAGGAATAGGAGAAACTGACATTGAAATTGACATAACACGTCTGCGTTAGTTTCCTATTGGCTGCTGTAACAAATTACCACAAACTTAGTGGCTTAAAACAATACACATTTATTACCCTACAGTTCTGGAGGTTGGAATTCTTAAATGGGTCCACAGGGCTGTGTTCCTTCTGGAGGCTCTAGGACAGAAGTCATTTCCTTGTTTGCTTTCTCCAGCTTCTAGAGGCTACCTATATTCCCTGGCTCATGGCCCTTCCCTCCAGCTTCACAGTCAGCAAAGTAGCATCTTTCTCCTCTCTGACCTCTACTTTTTTTGTTTTTTCATTTTTAATTACTATTATTTTTTGTCTTTTATCTTCTTTTCCCGCGGCACCATGCACAGCATGCAGGATCTTAGTTCCCCGACCAGGGATCAAACTCGTGCCCCCTGCAGTGGAAGCGTGGAGTCTTAACCACCTGGCCACCAGGGAAGTCCCCATTTTTAAGTATTTTCTATTTTATTTTAATTTCTTACCTGTACATCTATCCTCACATCATCTAAGAATCTGACCTTCCTACCTCCTTCTTGTAAAGACCCTTGTGATTACCTTGGGGCCACCGAGGTCACCTGGGATAATCTCCCCAACTCAAGAGCCTTAATTTAATCACATCCACAAAGTCCCTTTTGTCATATAGTATTGAGTTGGCCAAAAGGTTCATTCGTTTTTTTTCCGTAAGATGGCTCTAGTAGCACTTGGTTGTCTTTAACTTCATTTGAAACAATTTTGTTAGATTTTATGTGACAGCTTGTCATATCAGCGTGCATTTAAAAAAAGACGTATCAAAACTGGTGAATTTTTGTGTAGCCATTTTAATATTGAAGATGGAAGAAAAAAAGCAACATTTTCGGCATTTTATGCTTTATTATTTCAAGAAAGGTAAAAACGCGACTGAAACGCAAAAAAAAAAGATTTGTGCAGTGTATGGACAAGGTGCTGTGACTGAGCGAACGTGTCAGAAGTGGTTTGTTAAGTTTCGTCCTGGAGATTTCTCGCTGGACGATGCTCCACGGTCCGGTAGACCAGTTGAAGTTGGTAGCGATCAAATCGAGACATTAATTGAGAACAATCAACATTACACCACGCAGGGCTTCCGTGGTGGCGCAGTGGTTAAGAATCCACCTGCCAATGCAAGGGACACGGATTTGAGCCCTGGTTCAGGAAGATCCCACATGCTGCGGAGCAACTAAGCCCGTGCGCCACAACTACTGAGCCCATGTGCCACAGCTACTGAAGCCCGTGTGCCTAGAGCCCCTGCTCTGCAACAAGAGAAGCCACCGCAATGAGAAGCCCACGCACGGCAACGAAGGGTAGCTCCCACTCGCCACAACTAGAGAAAGCCCATGCACAGCCGCAAAGACCCAACACAGTCAAAACAAACAAATAAATAAAATTTAAAAAATAAAACAAAACAAAACATTATACCACACGGGAGATAGCTGACACTGAAAATATCTAAATCAAGCGTTGAAAATCATTTGCACCAGCTTGGTTATGTTCATCCCTTTGATGTTTGGGTCCCACATAAGTTAAGCGAAAAAAACTTGCTTGACTGTATTTCTGCATGTGATTCTCTACTTAAACGTAACGAAAACGTTCCGTTTTTAAAACAAATTGTGACGGGCAATGAAAAGTGGACACTGTACAATCATGTGGAACGGAAGAGATCATGGAGCAAGTGAAATGAACCACCGCCAACCACAGCAGGGGCTGGTCTTCATCCAAAGAAGGTGATGCTGTGTATATGGTGGGATTGGAAGGGAGTCCTCTGTTGTGAGTTCCTTCTGGAAAGCCAAATGATTAATTCCAACAAGCACTGCTCCCAATTAGACCAAATGAAAGCAGCACTCGACGAAAAGCGTCCAGAACTAGTCAACAGAAAACGCATAATCGTCCATCAGGATAACACAAGACTGAATGTTTCTTTGATGACCAGGCAAGAACTGTTACAGCTTGGCTGGGAAGTTCTGATTCATCCACCATATTCATATTCACCAGTCTTTGCACCTTCGGATTTACATTTATTTCGGTCTTTACAAAATTCTCTTAATGGAAACAATTTCAGTTCCCTGGAAGGCTGTAAAAGGCACCTGGAACAGTTCTTTGCTCAAAAAGATTAAAAGTTTTGGGAAGATGGAATTATGAAGTCGCCTGAAAAATGGCAGAAGGTAGTGGAACAAAAAGGTGAATACGTTGTTCAATAAAGTTCTTGGTGAAAATGAAAAATGTGTCTTTAAAAACCAAAGGCACGGGCTTCCCTGGTGGCGCAGTGGTTGAGAGTCCGCCTGACGATGCAGGGGACGCGGGTTCGTGTCCCCGTCCGGGAAGATCCCACATGCCGCGGAGCGGCTAGGCCCGTGAGCCATGGCCGCTGAGCCTGCGCGTCCGGAGCCTGTGCTCCGCGACGGGAGAGGCCACAACAGTGAGAAGCCCGCGTACCGCAAAAAAACCCAAAAACCAAAAACCAAACAAACAAAAAAAAATCAAAGGCACTTTTTGGCCAGCCCAACATATTCAAAGGTTCTGGGAATTAGGACTTACGACGTGGACATCTTCCGGGGGTGGGGGTGGGACATCATTCTGCCTCGCATATTAATGATACAAGAGAATTAGGAGTGATGACAGGAGCTGAGTCTGCAGGCGGGACAGAGAGATGGGACCCAGGACACAGGCGAGATGTTGGTCTTGGATTGGGAGGGACAGATGAAAAGCAGAGCATCTGGGCAGCTGATAGAATGGGCTGTGGGAAGATGAAGTGTCTGGTAGCCTCTACGCTTTCAGAAGAATGAGGAGTGAGGGAATCAGCTGATTGAAGGTGGAGGACCAGGGTGTGGTGGGGATTTGAGGAGAATGAAGATGGGGAATGGCCATCTTGTGGGGGGGGTGGGTGCTGAGTGTACCTTCATGAAGGACACAGAGCAGGGTCACAGGAGGGCTGGGATTTGGGATCCAGCCCCCCTCAGAGCCCCCTGGGAAGGCACAGAGTGGGTGAGAGGATTTACTAGGGTTGGGGTTTCACCCCAACAGTGCCCTGGAGGGGATCATAGGCAAAGAAGGGGAAGACATCCAAAGGAGAGTGACTTTATGGGGGACCGTGGAACGGTGGAAGCAGGGGGAAGAGGGAAGGGAGGACAAAATGTGGGGAGTCAAAGATAATGAGAATCTAATGGGGTCAATGCATTGTACCTGCTGGTGGGCTTGAAAGTTGGCTTTATTTTTATTTTTTTGCTGCACCCCCATAGCTTGCAGAATCTCAGTTCCCCGACCAGGGATTGAACCCCAGGCCATGGCAGTGAAAGACAAGAATCCTAACCACTAAGCCACCAGGGAACTCCCTTGAAAGTTTTTTTCTTAAATTTGGTTGGTGGGAAAAGGGAGTGCATGGACAGAGAATGGGATGATAAAAATAGAGTTTGCCTACTGTGTAGCACAGGGAACTATATTCAGTATGCTGTGATGAACCATAACGGAAAAGAAGAGGAAAAAGTATATTTATGTATAACTTTACGTGCTGTGCAGCAGAAATTGACATTGTAAATCAACTATACTTGAATAAAATAATTTTTTCAAAAAAGATGAGGAAATCAACTAAACTCCCATAAAAAACAAACAAAAAAGAGGAAGAAAGAGATAGTTTGGGGAGTTCCCTGGCGGTCCAGTGGTTAGGACTTGGCACTTTCACTGCTGTGGCCCAGGTTATCCTGCAAGCCGTGCCGTGTGGCCAAAAAAAAAAAAAAAGTTTTAAGGGTGTGTAGTTACTGATGACAAGGACAAGGGTATGACCGAGGAAGTGGGTGGCACAATCAGGGGGGACAGATAGATACGGGTGTAGTTTCTTTGGGAGGAAAACAAAAATTGCCTAAGATTGCAGTTTTGCGTGCAAAACTCTTATGAATATAAGAAGAACCATTGTGTATATACCTTACTTTTAAAAATTATTTTAAATTTATTAAAAAAAAATTTGGCTGCGTTGGGTCTTCATTGCTGCGCGTGGGCTTTCTCTAGTCGTGGCGAGTGGGGGCTGTTCTTCCCTGTGGTGCGCGGGCTTCTTATTGCAGTGGTGTCTAAGCACGTGGGCTTCAGTAGTTGCAGCATGCAGGCTCAGTAGTTGTGGCTTGAGGGCTCAGTTGCTCTGAGGCATGTGAGATGGTCCAGACCAGGGGTTGAACCTGTGTCCCCTGCATTGGCAGGCGGATCCTTTTAGTCCCCTGCATCGGCAGACGGTCTGTCAACCACTGCGCCACCAGGGAAGCCCTGCAGGCGGATTCTTAACCACTGCACCATCAGAGAAGTCCCATGTTGTATACTTTAAATGAATGAACTGTATGGTATGTGAATGGTAGCTCAATAAAACTGTAAAAAAGGAAGGAAGGAAGGAAGGAAGGGGGCTGGGATAGATCAGAGGGCAAGATGGATGGAAATGATGGGTTCAGAGTACCAAGAGGCCACGTGTGGATTATCTAGTATCATGGTGTATGTTAACAAACCACCCAAAGACTGTATGACTGAAAACAATAAAGATCATTTATCTCACTCACAGGTCTGCAAGCTGGGCAGGGCCTCGGGGAGAAGGCTTATCTCTCCTCCAGCGGGTAGCCTGGCCGGGGCAGGAGGATGTGCTTCTAAGATGGCTCACTCACGTGGCTGCAGGCTGGTGCTGGGGATGAGCTGTGTGTTTAGTAGCCTAGAGTCCTCTCCACATGGGCCTTGTCATCTAGCCTGCACAAGTGTCCCAAGGAAAAGCGTGGGGTGGAATGTTACCTTTTATGACCCAACCTCGGAAATCACACTGCGTCTCTTCCAAGGTGGTCTGTTAGTTGAGGGTCTCACCAAAGGCTGGAGAATGGACTCCACAAGATAGGGTGTGACATGGCCTGGACAAAAAATACGGTCCTTTTTGGAAAAGACAACCGGGTACAGGCCAGGTTTTAGCAGAATCATCTATATGGGGATATTGAAATTATTAAGAATTATGACAGTCGTTTTAGAGTGATGGATATAGAGCCAGGATTGAAAATCTCCCATGAAAGAGTGGGAGTGGGCAGAAGGGAAAGAGATGAGTTCTTTAGGGAAGGCTGGGAAGAGTTGTCCATGGATAACTTGAGCTTCAAAGGAGCTGAGGGAGGGAGAATTGTCTGGAAGTGGCAAGAAGGAGCGCCCACCTGAAGGCTCAGTGGTAGGAGGGTGTTAAGAGATAAGGTTGCAGGCAGGAGAGATCGGTGCACACACAGCATTCAGAAACCTACAAAGAGGGATCTCTGTGGGCTCTGAGAATGAGGAAAAAAAAGAGAAAGGAGACCAGAAAGAAGGGAAAAGGCCAGAGAGATGGGGAGACAGAGACCCAGACACGGGTAGGGCCAAAGACCATGAAAGAAAGGGACACAGACACAGAAAGAGGTAAACAGAAATCCAGATGGATGGTGACATAGTATCCCAGAAAGAAATTGTAGACAGGAAGAGAAAGTGCCAGAATTCCTAGGGGGTTAAAACCTTTAGTGTCTCTCTCTACTCCCCCAGCAGAGGGCGCCCGGGGCCTCATTCCCTGGAGTCCGGGTGTCCAATCCCCACGACTTCCCGCCAAGCACATCGGATGGGGCTATTTTTACCCCGTGTCATAGGACACCGGTGGCTGGAAGGCCATCGTCTGTCTGTCCTTTGGTCCCTTCGAGTGACCCTGCGGCATTTCCCCAGCCCACCCCTGACCTGTTCCTGGCAGGCCTGGTCTCCTTTTGCACTATTCAGGGCTGCAGCTCAGGCCTTGCTGGGTCTAAGAAAGTCTGGCAGAGAATCCAGGTGGAGACCCGGGGGGTGGGGGTAGGGGCAACCCGAGCGAGGGCACCCCATGTGGGGGGCACATGCTCAGGGTTTAGAGCTGCTGGAGCATCCCCAGGATGGGGAAACCACCAGGACAATGGCAGAGACAACCTAGGGTGAATGTCAGAGAGAGATTCAGAGATATGAGTCGGGAGAGGCTCGGTCCTCCAGAGGCCCTGAGACAGAGACTTGCAGTAATTCAGAGAAACAGGGAAATAAAGATACCCAAAGGGGAGACCCAGAGAATCCCAGGGAGAGAGACACAGTGGGCTGAGAGGTAATGAGAGAGGAGAGACCCAGAGAGACAAGAAGCAGAGAGACCCAGACAGAGGGGAAAGACAGAGACCAAGAGAGACAAGAAAGAAACAGAGATAGAGATACAAGAATATAAGAAAGACGGAGATTCGGAGAGACCAAGACACAGAGACTGACGGGAATCCCCAGACACAGATGACCCTAGAACGGCAAAGCTCAGGGATAAATGACCCATAGAGATACTCAGAGATAAAACCCCGAGATCAGAGATACAGTCAGACCCAAAGTGAAGACATAGCCAGACACAGAGACATACAAAAGAACGAGAGAGAGAGACAAAGAGATGGAAATTGGTGACTCGAACAGAGCGGCTCAGATACTCATAAAAACATAGACGAGAGACATACACGGAAACCCGGAAAGACGCAGGACAGAGATCTCAGGCGATGGAGAGACAGAGTGAAAGGAACCCCGAAGGCCAGGTGGACCCGGAGAAAGCGCAGCGCCGCGTCGCCTGGGGGTAAATGGAGGGCGCCCCGGCAGAGGGCGCCCGGCCGCCCTCTGCCCCGCCGGGGTCACGGCGCCCCCTCCCCCGCGTCCTGGCCGCACGGCCGGGCTATTTTTACGCGTGGACACCGGACA
>NW_020175468.1:2544771-2594771 GCF_003031525.2 Neophocaena asiaeorientalis asiaeorientalis
GGCTGCTGCGAGCGAGTGGTGCTCAACGTGGCTGGGCTGCGCTTCGAGACCCGGGCGCGCACGCTGGGCCGCTTCCCGGACACGCTGCTCGGGGACCCGGTACGCCGCAGACGTTTCTACGACGGCGCGCGCCGCGAGTACTTCTTCGACCGGCACCGGCCCAGCTTCGACGCGGTGCTCTATTACTACCAGTCGGGCGGGCGCCTGCGGCGGCCGGCGCACGTGCCGCTCGACGTCTTCCTGGAGGAGGTGGCCTTCTATGGGCTAGGCGCCGCAGCGCTAGCGCGCCTGCGCGAGGAGGAGGGCTGCCCCTTGCCATCGGAGCGCCCCCTGCCCCGCCGCGCCTTCGCGCGCCAGCTCTGGCTGCTCTTCGAGTTCCCCGAGAGCTCGCAGGCCGCGCGCGTGCTCGCCGTTGTCTCAGTGCTCGTCATCCTCGTCTCCATCGTCGTCTTCTGCCTCGAGACGTTGCCCGACTTCCGCGACGACCGCGATAACTCGGGGCTCGCCGCGGTGGCTGCAGCTGGCCCGGTGAGGGGGCGGGGCCTGCGTGTGGAGAGGCGGGATTTGGGAGGAGCTGGACGAGGTCCACGGGGTCCTGGCCAATCATAAAGTGGGGTAAGGGGCAATGGGAGGTGGGGCCTCTCAGGAAGGTGGGGCCTGGCTGTGGATAGGCAAGGCATTGGGGGCCTGGTTGGAAGACCTGACCAATCAAAGATGGGCAAAGGCCTGCGAGAGGTGGGCAAGCCAGGGACGGCGCCAGACCTGGGAACCCTACATTAAATCCTGGGCTGGGGGCGGGAAAGGTGTAGCTTAATGGGGCGGGGCCTGAGGATCTAAATAGGAGGACCTGCCTTTTCAGAAGGCGTGCGCTGAGGTAGGTGAGAAACTCGGCTTTTGGAGGGCAGGAGCACTGGAGGACAGGTGTATTAAGAAATCAAAACTGAGGGATAAGGAGAGACTGAAAATTTGGGGGTCTATACGGCTGGCAGTAACCAATGGGAAGGATGGGCTGGAGGTAGTGAGATCTGGGACCTGAAGAAAGCCGCCGAGGGAGCTGCAGATGGAGGGGTGGGGCCTGAGGATTGGGGCAAAAGGAATCCATCATAAAGAAAGTTGAGCTGAGGGCCGTGAGGGGAGGGGCCCGGGTTTTGGCATAAGGATAAAGTGTTTAACCATTATGGTCCAGGCTGGGTTTGGGGAGGGCAGGGCACAAGGGAGTGGGGCCAGGATAGGGACCCTCCCCATCTGGAAATTCAACTCTGGGGGTGGGATTTGGGGAGGGAAGAGATTGAGCCCTACTCAAGCATTATTTCAGGAGGCCCTGCCAATGAAGGATCAGGGACCCTAAAGTCAGCCTTCCCTGGGGGTCCCAAGAAGGAGTGTACTACAGCTAGGTCACCGGGGTTCTGGGGGCAGCAGCTATTGACCAATTTGTAAAGAAGTAGTTGAATATTTAAACAGGAAATATGGCCATTCCAGTGCGTCCCAGCCCTGTCATGGTCCTCCCTGAACCCCTTCCTCTCTGCAGTTTCCGGCTCGGCTGAACGGCTCCAGCCCAGTGCCTGGACCCCCACCTCGCTTGCCCTTCGATGACCCGTTCTTTGTGGTGGAGACATTGTGCATCTGTTGGTTCTCCTTCGAGCTGCTGGTGCGCCTGGCAGCCTGCCCAAGCAAGACAGCCTTCTTCAAGAACGTGATGAACCTCATCGATTTCGTGGCCATCCTGCCTTACTTTGTGGCACTGGGTACCGAGCTGGCCCGGCAGCGGGGGGTGGGCCAGCCAGCCATGTCACTGGCCATCCTGCGAGTCATCCGACTGGTACGCGTCTTCCGCATCTTCAAGCTGTCCCGGCACTCAAAGGGCCTGCAGATCTTGGGCCAGACCTTAAGAGCCTCCATGCGAGAGCTGGGCCTCCTCATCTTCTTCCTTTTCATTGGTGTGGTCCTCTTCTCCAGCGCAGTCTACTTTGCTGAGGCCGACCGGGCAGACTCCCATTTCACCAGCATCCCTGAGTCCTTCTGGTGGGCAGTGGTCACTATGACCACAGTTGGCTATGGAGACATGGCGCCCGTCACTGTGGGCGGCAAGATAGTGGGCTCTCTGTGCGCCATTGCCGGCGTGCTGACCATTTCCCTACCTGTGCCAGTCATTGTCTCCAACTTCAGCTACTTTTACCACCGGGAGACAGATGGTGAAGAGGCTGGGATGTACAGCCACGTGGACACGCAGCCCTGTTGCCCACTGGAGGGCAAGGTCAATGGGGGGTTTGTGGATCGAGAGGTTCCTGAGCTCCCACCTCCACTCCTCTGGGCTCCCCCTGGGAAACACATGGTCACCGAAGTGTGAGGACAGTTGAGGTCTGCAGCACCTCACATTTCCTTGGAGGGAGGGAGGGAGGAAAGTTGGGGGGAGGGTGTTGGGTTTAGGAAGAACTAAGTTAAGTGGTGATGAGTTGGGGAACACTAAGTCTTATTGGGTCTTGAGTTGTGGATTGGTAGCTCCTGTGGGTACCTCCTCAGGTGACAGTGAATGGCAATGGGTTATGTTGATTTGAGGGGGAGGCTCCATCGGTTTGTATTGCATTGGGTTGTGTAAAGCTTGGGGTAGTGTTGAGATAGGTTTTGTCACATAATTTTGTGAGTTTCTTAGTTCCATGTTGGGTCGGATTGGGTTACGAGTGTAGGTGAGTCTTGTCCAAGTGCATCATGCAGGATTCTGTGGTTTTATGAGTCCCCTAGGGCCATGTTGGATCAAGTAAGGTGGTCACCCACGGCACTGTTGGGACTGATCGTGTGTTCACGCATGGCACTGTAGAGTTGGGTTGAGACACTGGAAACTGCGTGGCTTTGTGATCCTTCTAGGGCCATGTTATTTTAAGTTCTGTGAACTTGTGAGTCATGTAGAAATACGAAGAGTCATGTGATAGAATGTGAGCTTTCTAGGTCATATGAGGTTAAGTTGGGTTGGAATGTATGAGCATAGGAGTCTTTCAGGGTTCTGTTGTGTTGAACTGTGTAGAGTTATATGGCTAGAAGTTTGTCGGGGCTACAATGAGTTGAGTCGTAATGAGTTGTATAATCATGTGAACCTCGTAGGACCAGTTCAGTTGGGTCATACAACTGTTTGATTTGGGTTACATCAAGTTCCGTCCTTGAGTCCTGTAGGAACGTTGGGTTGAGCTGGACTGTATGTATGAGCACCACAGGGCCATACTGGTTTGTTTTGCATTTAGTGGTAGCGCCAGGACCCAAGGATAACAGCACTGGGAAGGAATCGTGTCAAGGAGTGAATATGGTATGTGGACTCTAGGAGACCAACTGAACTGGCTTGCCCAGTGTCATCCCTATAAGGGGCAGGGCTAAGTTCTGTATTTGTAGATTCAGTTGGTCACACAGAAGGCTTCTGGGTGAACTTGGAAGATGTAGATGCCCCTTCCGTTTACCCCACACCTGCTTTGTTTTGCCATTCAAACCCCTTCTCTGTCTTCCCATAGAGTTTTCCTTCCAGACATGGAGATCAGAGCCACAAGGGAAGGGGAAAGGGGGAGAAACTGTACTCTGTTCAGACATGATGGGGGGATAGAAACCCAAAGGAGGGGGACAGAGAGCTGGGGAGGGATAGAGACCCAGAGAAAGAAAGAGAAAGAAACCCCAAGAGGGGAAAAAGACCCAGAGAGAGGGGGAGACAGAGACCCATAGGGGGCAGGTATCAGGTAGCCAGAGAGCAAGGGACAGAGACCCAGAGTTGGAAAGAGACCAGAGCACCCCAGAGAAAGAGAACCAAGAAAGAAAAAGGCAGTGCCCCTGAACCTGAGAGAGATGCACAGTGTATTCCATGGAATCACAAAGGAATCCCAAATCAGGATGCACCACCCTACACTCCCGCAGCTCAAGAAGTGTGTCAGACAAACTGCAGGGCCCACTCTATCTTCCTGGGGAGAAAGCAGTGTCTCAGAGCATGGGAGTGGCTTCCCAAGGTCGCGTGGCTTGTCCCCGGGGAGGGATGGGGGGCTGGACTTGTGGCCTGTTGCTTGACCCTACCTGTCCCCATCAGCCTGCTGGTCTGCACAGGACTTCCCGAGTCTAACAGCCTCATTTCTCACAAATGAAGAAACTAAGGCTCGGGGGAGGTGGGGGGTTACCCAAGGTCAGAGGTCTTTCAGTACTAAAAGGGCATTTGGAGGAGAAAGAAGAGGAGGATGGTTACATCACTAACATATATAGGGCTGCCTGGGTGCCGGGTAACTTTCAAAGTACTTGTATTCATTTATTAAAATCCATCCAGTGGTTTACAGAGAGTTGTTGTTATTTTTAGCTAGGAAACCACCCCCCTTTCTTTTTTGGTCAAATGAAATCTCACTTAGGAGCACCGGTGTGATGCATCAGAGGGTGTGAACTGGTTTGAGGAGTCTCTCTTGACAACTCAGACTGTGGCTAACATATTCCGTTTGGAAACCCCTGATTTAATCCAACCACCTTTTTACACAGAGAGATAGAAGAAGGTACAGATTGTGAGAAGTGTTTGGTAAAGGTTGAAAATAATGTAACCTTTAAATAATATAACACTTCTCTCCGAAATGGAGAGAAAGGCACATTTGGAAGAGAAACGGAGACAGACAGACCCCCCTCACAGTGACAGACACAGGGCAGAGTCTGGGAGGCAGGCACAGAGCCCAGCACAGGGACCCAAAGAGGAAGAGACATGTGCAGAGAGGACAGAGATACCCAAGGGGAGGAGGGAGAGCAGGAGAGAAGAGGGCGGCGGTCTGGGAGGGGGTAAGAGACAGGAGGGAGGACAAAGACCCATAGAAGGGAGAAGAGACCAGAGAGGAGGGGCCAGAGATCCAGAGAAGAGAGAGGGACAGGGACCCAGACAGAGAGGAGAGGGATACAGAGAGAGGGGGACAGAGACCCAAGGAGAGAGGGGGAGACGGAAACTGTTTCCCATTACTCTTTGAAAACTCACCCCTACTACCCCTTCAGAGACTGAAAGTTGCATAAAGTTCCTGTGGTAGGGCGTGGGGCATGTTGGGTGCTTAGGGGTATGGGAAGCATGGCGAGGTCAGGGAAGTGACCTGAGTGGACACTCAAAGACTGAGAAGCGCCCCTCCTCCACCCCAATAAACAACCGCAGCAGCCTTCTATGTGGCCTTGGCTCGGATGGGGAGAGGTGAGGGGAACACCCTAATCCGGGGACACCCTTCCCGCCACCTTGCCATGCTATATTTAGGCTGAGGGAGGGGTACGGGATGACCCCCCCCACCTCCACGAAGGCAGGTGTCGGCTTTCCTCCTGAAAATAGCTCCAGGGGAGGGGTGAAGCATTAAGTCTGTCCCGGGACTCCAACTCCTGTCTGATCTCCATCTGTCTTAAGGTCTCTCTTTCTCTGGGTCTCTGTCCCCCTTGTGGGGTTCTGTTCCCTTTTCTTAGCATGCCTGTCTCCTCTCTCTGCATCTGTGTCTTCTCTCTCTCTCTGGGTTTCTGTCTCCCTCTTTCTCTGGGAGTCTGTCCCCTTTTCCTCTCCATTTTTGTGCCTTTCCCCCACCTCCCTTCATCTGTCACTATTCACTTTCTTTCTCTAAGCAGGTCATTCTGTTGCCAAATCATATCTTTGTCTATCTCCGGGTCCTGGAATACCTTGAGTTGCTCTTATCTGAACTCAGGACAAGACCCTCTCCCCAGTCCCCACCCAGGAAATTCCAGCAGAGAGGACTTACGTGGGAGAGACCCCCCTCACCCAGCGTCTCCCCGGGGCCTCGGGCCTTATCACTTCCCGAGCCCAGCTGGTTAATGTCTGGCCTGGAGCTCCCGGGAGAGTTGGGGATGAGAGCAGAGGGTGGGAATCTGCCCGGGGATTGACACTTCACTGGCAAAAGAACGCAAAGGAATCTCAGGCCCAGACTCCTGGGTCTGAGGGAGGAGGCAGCTGGAGCTGAGGAAGAAGGGGCTGGGGGTCCAGACTCCTGAGTCTGAAGGAGGAGGGAGCTGCGCGGGCCCAGACTCCGGAGTCTGCGGGAGGAGGGGTCTGGGGGACCTGGACTCCTGGATCCGGGGGAGGAGGGGTTGGGGACCCCGGCTCCTGGAGGGTTTGAAGGAAGAGGGATTTGGGGGCCTGGACTCCCGCATCTGAGGGAGGGAGCTGGGGACCTGAGTTCCTGAAAGAGGAGGCAGCTGTGGCCGGGGCTCTTGGGTCTGAGTGAGGAGGGGGAAGCTAGGGCCCAGGACTCCAGATCTGAGGCAGGAGGCAGCTGGGAACCTACACTCTGGGTTCTGGTTGGGTCAACATGTGCCCCTCTTCACAATTCCCCCTTCCCATTTCCCCATCTCCCAGACAGGGCAGGCGGCCACGCCAGGTATGTGCAATAGAAGTCTTGGACGGGCCCTGGCCTGTCCTGTGAGGAGAGAACATTCCAGGAAGCAGCCTCGGGGACCCGGGGCTTCTTAAGTGTGGGCCCTCAGGGACCCGGGTGTCCAGGCCAGCCCTGCCCCCGCCCTGTCTGAGAGATGAATGGGCTGAGGAGGATGTAATCTTTTCCAGCCTCCTTCATCCTCAGCGTCTCCCCTCCCCTCTCCTCCTCCCATCTGCTTTCCATCCAGGAGCCATCACCTGGGCAGGGGGATGCAGCCTTGACTCTTGGTCCCTTACACTTTAAAAAGAACACTTTTACAGAAGGGGAGTGTTCAGGCCCCCTCCTCCACCTGCCTCTATAACCTACCTGTTCCCTTCCTCCGCTAGGTGGTTGCCCCCTCCCTCTCCTGAGATGTCAGGAAGGAGGGGGCCACCTGCGTCCCCCACAGGGGCCCCCCGGAGCCTGGGGGCCCCCAACCCCGGAGCTCAGAGGCGGAGGAGGTGCTGACAGGTCTGGTAACCACCCACTTCTAATCAGTCCTCTCCAGGCCATCCTGTCCCAGAATCCACAGAATGTTCTAGAGAGACTGCAATATGCAAACCCCTGCCAGTGTCTCCCAGCCCTGGGCCAATTTCATGGACAGGGAAACTGAAGCCCCACCTGAGAGGAAGTGTCTTGCCTTCACAGTGGCAGTTTGAAGCTGAACTTGGGTCTCCCTAGGATGCCAGAACATGACCTTTCTCAGAATTCTGGAAACTCAAACCTCCTCCAGACTGCAGGGCTTAGGGTTCCTTGGGGTTGTAGAGGCAGGATGGCAGAGTGGAGTTGCTGGGACAGGGTTCAAGTTCCACTTCTGGCATTGGCTGGCTGTGTGACCTGGTGCAAGTCACTAACCTCTCTGAGCCTGTATTTCCCCATTTGCCTGTATTTCCCCATTTGCTGGCTATTAATAGGAATAATAGTAGACTAATTATGATTAATCTAGAAGTTGAGCATTATCGAAGTCCTAGAATACAGGGTCCCCCCAAGTTCTAGAACAAGTGCCAGAACTTCCTCCCTGTGGCAGAAGTTCCCATCCGCCCCCCCACTAAGTTATTATCCTTCTCTCTAATTCCAGCTTCCCTCTCTCTATCCTCAGGTGCTCAGCGAGATGCTCCCTCACCCCTCAGGCTCCCTCCCCATCCTCCTACTTTTCCTCCTCCCCAGTGTCCCAATGGAGCCCCACGCCTCACCCTCACCTCTGCCCCCATTTCCAGTCCCCGAGTGGGACCTCTTGTCCCCCCGAGTAGCCCTGTCCAGGGGTACCCCCGCTGGGCCCCCTCTGCTCTTCCTGCTGGAGGCTGGAGCCTTTGGGGAGCCAACTGGCAGCCCGGCCAACCGCAGTCGGCGGGGGGTGAGTGAGACAGCACCAGCGAGTCGCCGTGGAGAGCTGGCTGTGTGTGACGCAGTCAGCGGCTGGGTGACAGACCGCCGGACCGCTGTGGACCTGCGTGGGCGCGAGGTGGAGGTGCTGGGCGAGGTGCCTGCGGCTGGCGGCAGTCCCCTTCGCCAGTACTTCTTTGAAACCCGCTGCAAGGCTGACAGCGCTGGGGAAGGTGGCCCCGGTGGGGGTGGAGGAGGCTGCCGGGGTGTGGACCGGAGGCACTGGGTGTCTGAGTGTAAGGCCAAGCAGTCCTACGTGCGGGCATTGACTACCGATGCCCAGGGCCGTGTGGGCTGGCGATGGATTCGAATTGACACTGCCTGTGTCTGCACACTCCTCAGCCGGACTGGCCGGGCCTGAGGCCCATGCCTGGGAACTGGGCAGGTAGAGGAAGAAGAGAGCTGGATGCTGAAAGACCTCAGGGGTGGCCTGGCTGCTCTAGGCCTCAGTTTGGGAACTCGTCAAATGGTCACAAAAATCACAGCTCTCCGATTTTGAGAGCTCCATCTGGGCAAGAAAGACAGATGGTGAAACCAAATGGGGTTTTGAAGGATGAATAGGAGTTCTCTTGGATGAACTTGAGGGTAATAATGATGATGATGATGATAGCCAATATTTTCTGAGTGCCTACTGTTTATGAGCTCTAATACACAACTTGTCAGATCAGCTCTGGTGGATTTGACCATTGGAGGCCCTCAGCTTCTAAGTTGCTGACCATGCGATCTCAGAGGACATCACCTTGCCCACCCTGGAGAGAGTGACAAGGAGGGGATATGTCAAGAAGTGTGTGTGGGAGCATAAAAACTGGAACATGTAGGCAGCTAGTTGGGAGCTGGGGTTCAAATGAGAAATCTTACTTAGTCAGATAGGGCAAGTGTTGGCTTAGATATTCTGTTTTGAGGTAGTGAGCTACCTATCACAGCAGGAGCACAAGCAAGGTTGAATGACAGGAGGTCAGGATGCTTAAGAGTTTGGCCTTGGTGGGGAGTTGGAATCAGATGGATACCCCTCTTCCCTGTCCCAACCTTTACCCTATACTAGTAAAGAAATAGACCTTACCATTGTCCAGCTTGAGTAGAGCATGAGGTTTTGACCAACTGGCCTGTCCCCCGGCTGGGATCAGGGGTGATTTGGACCCTGATCATCCTAGAATGAGCCAGGAAAATCCAACAGGAGAAGCGGCCCCAGAAGCCTGAATGAGGGGGTCAGTGGCACCCTGGGCCAGCCTGCAGAAGGCAGCCTCAGTTTTCCCTGTCTGAAGAACGGGTTGGTGGGATGAGATAATGGGGGCTGAGGAGGCAGAGGCTTTGACCAAAAGGGCTTTAAAATGAGGAAGTGACAAGTCAGGGATAGACCCCACACCCTCAGGACACCCCTTCGTATATTACCATTCCATAGCCACATGCAAACACAGACACACACTTTTGCCCTTGTTTCTACATCTCTGTGTTCTGGGTCTGTGGTTCCCGCTCTCTTTTCTGCCGCCTCCTTTGCTGTCTCTCTGTCTAAATTCCTGTCCCATCATCTCTGGGTCAGTAGCTCTCTTTCTGTCCCTGTTTCTCACTCACTGTCTCACCCATTCCTGTGTGTGTTTCTTTCTCACTCAGCAAAGCTCTTTCCACACCCCCCTCTTTATTGCTAAGTATTTCCCAGTGGGTCCCTCCCTCTTCTCCCACACCCATACCCAGGTGGAAGTTTTCAACCAAATCAAAGGCAGGCAGGACAGAAGCCGAAGCTGATGCTGAGCCCTTCAGCACACACAGGGAGGGAGGGAGAGCCCTGGGGAAGTCTGGAAATCGTTACCCAGCCCCTCACCCCTACCCTCTGCTGCCGAGGTGGGCTGTCCTGGCAGAGGGAGGCGGTGGCCAAGAGGGCCGGGACCCTATAGGAAAGGGGGATGTTTCTCATGGATGCCCTGATGCGTTGAGTAGCTCTGCCCTTCTCTCCCTCTGTTCCTCTATTTTTGGGTCTCTGACCACCCCCCGCCCCAGGTCTCTGTCCCCCTCTCTCTGCTGCTCCCTCTCTGGGTCTCTGGGTCTCAAACTCTCTGAACTTTCTGCCCTCCTCTCCCTCTGGGTCTCCGTCCCCACCCCGCCATTTCTCTGAGTTTTTGTGCCCCTTTTGGGGTCTCTGTACTCTCTCAAAATCCTCCTCTCTGCTGCCTGGGTGTCTTTCTCACTCCATCCATCTGCACGCCTGCAGGCCCTTCATTGGCTGGGTTTAGGGTGGGAGGGTTCTGTCACCTGGGGCAACAGCAACAACGAGCCGGCTCCTGCTAGGCTACGGGGCGGGGGTGGGACCATGGCGGGTCGGACCCTAGCTCGGCGTTACGGTCCCCCACGGTCCCCCATCTCTGGGACCAAGGTGCCTGGATCCCAGCCCAGCTGGCATCTCACCAGCAGTGGCGTCGCCCACCACTGTATCCCGCCCGTGCCCTTTCCCCCGCCCACTGTGCAGGTGAGAGGACCCTAGGCTCTTAGCCAAGAGGAGACTGGGGCCCCAGACTGAAGGAGGGGCCTGGGGATCCAGACACCTGCTGAGAGAAAAGGGGATTCCGGGCTTAGAGTCCTGTCTGACAGAAGGAGGAGGGTTCCAGGGACTGGGTTTGAGAGAGGAGGGGTCAGGGAACCTGGATGCCTGGAACGGGCGGTAGGAAAGGGCTGGGGACTGACTGGGAAGGATCAGGGCTTGCGGAAGAGACTCCTGAGTCCTTTTAGCTGACGTCCTGCACCTTCTCCTCAGTCCACGGTCGCGGAGCCCCTGCTCCTGGCCGCAAAGCAGGATTTGCATATTTGGGCTTTCGACGAGGTCACCAACAGATGGGAGACAACCTCGGGCTCGGCTCACGTGCCCAAGACCCACGGCGGGCCCTACGCGCAGCCCAAGGCCCCAGAACCTGCGGACCGCACGCGGATTGTGGGGATCAAGGATGTAGCGGAAAAAGTAAGGTTCTGGGATGCCCAGGTCCGCGGGAGACAGGGCTGGGGACCGCACTGGAGTCCCGTGCACCCTCATGTTGTGTCCCTGCGTCGTCTTCTTGCAGCTCAGACACCGCGGCTGGCGCCTCCCTCTGATCACAAAGCACCAGTGCAGTGAGACGAGGGCGCAGTACACCGGCTGGCCCAGCCTGGACCGGGGCGCCACCTCCTTCATCGGGCCCCAGCCCCTGGAGCTTGCGGACCACAACCGAGGGGGCCCTTCCCAGGTAGCGGAGAAGACCGCAGTGGCAGGATCTGGCAGAGCTTTGAGACCCTGGGGCGGGGTCTGAGGGAATTTTGAGTCTGGGGTCTAAAGAGTGGGACAGAATCTGGAGGTTACATTGAGTGGGGAAGGGGCTTAGGCCTTTTGAGGCGGAGCCAGGAGGAGGAGGGGACTGGAAGCCCGAAATCCCAGCTCTGGGGCTGGGGCCATAGCCAGTAAATCCTGGGGCGGGCCTAGGAGGCGGTTCTGAGGCTGTGGGCGGAGCTAGGTAGCCTAATGTACGTGTGGGCGGAGCTTGAATATTCTGAGGCCGGTCTGGGGCGGAAGGCGGGGCTGGCTTCCCCTGTTAGGGTGGTGTAAGGAGTAACAGTCGCCCGAGGCGCAGCTGAATTCCAGGGGCGGGACCGAGAAGGTTTGAATCTAGGGGAGGAGCAGGGAAGGTTTTTTAGTGACTGGGTGCTTGGCTTTGTGTCCGATGACGGGCAGAAAGCATTTGGATTTTGGAGGTGAGGCTAGTAAGGGTTCTGATTTGGGGAGCGAAGCTGAAGTGCACTGGCCAGGAAGGATTCTGATTCTGGGGGCGGGTGTCGGCCTGGTTCAGAGGCGCTGTTGAGGCCAAAGGAAGAGGAATTCCGTCTGGGACAAAGGGCATGAAAAGGGGTATGAAACCTTTCTTGCTCATCCCTCCTCCCGCAATCCTCCTCAGGCTCTAATCCCCTGGACGAAGAACCCCCAGCTGGCCGGCCGGCCGGCCTTTCACTATTTCTGACCAGGGCATCCTGGACCGCCATCAGCTCTATCTGACCACTTCGGCCCGGGACTTCCAGGCCTATTCGAAGTGAGCCTGGGTCCTCCCTTGGCACCGACCCCCTGCACAGCCCCCGCATAGGCTGGTGGGACGCCGAGCCCCCCGGTGTTGGCTCCCCGTCTCTGACTCAGTAGTCTCGGCCTTCAGCTCCTGCACGCGCAGTAATCAGAAGTTCAGACCCAGCCCCTACCTTTTTTAGCGCCCTGGTATACTTAGTGTCAACTCTCAGGAACAGGAAGCCTGCAAACGGCCCAAGAAGGAGTTCTGGATCTGGGGACGTGGCCCTGAGGGTCTAGGGCGGGCTTCCTTTGGTATTTGAGTCCCCCAGATAACTCTTTTCCAAGGATGAGAAAAGTCCCAGATTCCAGGCCCTTAAATACCTCGAGGACCCAGGAATCCAGGCTCATGCTTCCTAAAGGGTCCCTGACTCCTACAAATGTGTCCTCGAGGATCTATCTAGCTGTGCCCTCCCCATCGTGCCTCCACCCCAAACCCCGACAGAAAGGAGTTGTCAGGCTACCCTCGCAAGGACTCGATGACCTCCTGGAGCTTCGGGGAGACGCCCCAGGCCTGGGGCCCCGGCCCGAAGCAGCCGCCCGGTCCGTGCTCCTCTCGGCCACTCCGTCCGCCGAAAATCCGCGTGCCCCGCACCCGTCCGGTGATGCCAGTCGTGCCGCACCGCGGGGCGCTGTCTCTGGCTCAAGAATCCTACAGCCCCCCGCTGCACCCACTCCGCCGGCTCGACCGTTTCTGCCCGCTGGAGCTGCCCTGGGGCGGCCCCCACTGGAAACCCGAGTCAGGCACCTACAGCGTGCCGCAAGCCTACAGCACCGAGAACTTCAACTACGGCAGCTTAAAGCCGGCGCTGGCCTGAGCCAGACGGGCCAGCCCCGCCCTGGACACGCCCCCCAAGCGGGGGCGGTGCTGAGCCTGGAAGACTGGGACTAGGGGTACACTGGGTGGGGCTAAGACGGGACCCCGCCCACCGGCGGGGCGGGGCGAATCTAACAGGTCCACTCGATCACGGGGGCGGGACTGAGCCTGGAAAATGTACCTTGGGGCTGTGGGCTAGAGGGTGGCACACACCCTCTGCGGCGGAAAGGGCAGAGCTTATCTCAGTCGACGACAGAGTTAAATAGCCTAAACCACGCTCTTTGCTGGGTTCAGTTCCGGTATCCTGGTTTCTGGGGGCCTGAGTGTGGAGCAGGTGGGATTCCCGCTGAATCCCTGGTGGAGGGGCGGCGCGTCTGGGTGGACCCCCCCCCCACCTCTGGTGACAGAATCCAACATCGAAGCCACCCCCCTCCTAAGAAGTCGGACTCAGTCTACCGCAGGTAGAGCAGGGTTGAGGCTTCAGCCTATAACCACTGGAGGATTGTCAGAGGGGCGGCGCTCCAGCCTCTGGCGGGCTCCCCTCAGGATGGGTAGAGGGGGGCCCACAAGGCAAGGGGCACAGCCTCCTATACCCTATTTCTTGTGCTCCCACCACGGCCTCCCTAGCACCTGGGGACTGAGTCTGTGAAGTCCGCTTCACCTTGGGCATCTCTGCTTCTTGGAGCGGAAGCCACTCAGGGAGTGGGGGGAGGGGGGCGCCACTGGGCCATTCCTGCAACTCCCTGACCTTGTCTGCCTCTCGCCCCCGGGGAGATTAGTGTCCAGGTTACACCACCATGCTGCCGCCCCCAGTGGCCTTGACGCCCCCACAGCCCGCAGCTATAAGACCAGGTAAAGGCGGCAGGGGAGACACCGAGGATGGAGATGCTCCAGGTAAGACCGCAGGGCCCCTGGGCCCCTTGCGACTACATCCAGGCCACGGCTGGAAGGAAGAGGGAGAGTCCTGTGACCTGGCAAAGGAGGCCTCTTTCTAGAAGGGTGTGGAGAGGCAGCAAGCTTCCTGGCAGGAGGAGGGAAGCAGCTGGTGCAGGGCCTGAGGGTGGGTATCTGGGGTCCCTGGGTATGGGGATGGGAGATTCTTGAATGGAAGACCTCAAGCAGAGGAGCTGGGTCCCCGAACGTGTGTATGCAGGGCCGGGGGCTGGGTGGTAAGGACTCGGGGCGGAGGGCTCGGGCTGGCCCTGAGGCGCTGGCCTGGTCCCAGGGGCTGCTGCTGTGGCTGCTGCTGAGCGCGGCCAGGGTGTGGGCACCCGGGGGGCCACTGCGGCCGCTGTGCCGGCCCATCAACGCCACCCTGGCCGCTGAGAACGAGGCCTGCCCTGTCTGCATCACCTTCACCACCAGCATCTGTGCCGGCTACTGCCCCAGCATGGTGAGCTGCCCGGGGTGGGTGGGTGCTGCCACCTCAGCTCCAGGTGGATTACTCAGGGCCAGGCCCACAGAAGACAGGAAGTGGCCCCGGGGGTAGAAAGGTGGCCCGCCGCCCGGGGCAGGGGCTGGGCGTGTGGGAGGGAGAGCACAGATGGTCCTCTGGACACCCGAGTCTGGGATCTGTAGGGTGCAGTGAGGGAGCCTGGGGGAGGGCTTGGCCCCACGTAGACACCCAAGCCCTCCCCCCCAACCCCGCCACCTCCAGGTTCGGGTGCTGCCGGCTGCCCTGCCGCCTGTGCCCCAGCCAGTGTGCACCTACCGCGAGCTGCGCTTTGCCTCCATCCGGCTCCCCGGCTGCCCGCCTGGCGTGGACCCAGTGGTCTCCTTCCCTGTGGCCCTCAGCTGTCACTGCGGGCCCTGCCGCCTCAGCAGCTCTGACTGTGGGGGTCCCAGAGCCCAGCCCTCGGCCTGTGACCGCCCCCCTCGCCCAGGCCTCCTCTTCCTCTGAGGATCCCCACCCCAACCTCCCATGCCCACCTCAACTCCTGGAGCCAGCAGACGCTCCTCCCCATGCCTCCTAATAAAGACTTCTCAAACCGCACTCTGGGGGTGTCCTTCTGGGGTCTCAGGGTGTGTGCGCCTGTGTACGTGCACACACACACACAACACACACAATAGGTCCAGTTTCAGAGCCATTTTATACAAAGTCACAGTGTCAGAACTCTGGGAGGAAATGGGGAAGCGGGGGTGAAGGTGATATCAGCTCAGGAGGTGTCCATGGTTTCACCTTCTGTCGGGAGAAGGAAGGCCACGTGGTCAGTGTGGCCCCGAGGGCAGGGCCTGAGCTCTCCAGGCTGGGCTCCCTCCTCCCTCTCTGGGGCAGGCGGGGAGGGGGACACTCACTGAGCTCATTGAAGAGGAAGGCGTCCTGGTACTCCTTCATGTACTGCGTGGAGCGCGACTCATCCAGGAAGAGTGAGTAGACCCGCTTGATGTCATCCACCTGTACCTCGGTGCCCTGATAGGGGAACTGAGACCTCAGTGGGGCCCCTCCCAGGAGGTGGGTCAGGGTGAGGACTCTGGGGCCAGGTCGCCTGGATTCAAATCCTGCTGTGGCCACCTCGTGGCTGTGGGCCCCACCTCCCCACTGCTCAGTTTCTTTTTTTGTTTGTTTTTTTGCGGTACGTGGGCCTCTCACTGTTGTGGCCTCTCCCGTTGCGGAGCACAGCCTCCGGACGCGCAGGCTCAGCGGCCATGGCTCACGGGCCCAGCCTCCACGGCATGTGGGATCTTCCCGGAACGGGGCATGAACCCGCATCCCCTGCATCGGCAGGCGGACTCTCAACCACTGCGCCACCAGGGAAGCCCCCCCACCCCTCAGTTTCTTCATCTGTAAAATGGACTTAACGGCATCAACTTGCAGCCAATAGATATTTACTCAGCACCTCCCGTGTGTCAGGCTGGGAGCCACAGAAATTAACCCGAGAGACCAAAGTCCCCTGCCTTTGAAAATTTGGGTTCTGAGACTAAATGCAACTGCCCAGGGAAAGCCCTGGGAGTAGTAGCATGTCCTCCACTCGCTCATCTGACCCCTGGGCAGACGCAGCCGCTGACCTTGCGTTTCCGGCACACCAGGCTGGCGGCCGTGATGAGCTGGATGGCGTAGCGCAGCGAGGTCTCCAGCCCGATGCGGGTCAGCACTGTGTAGGCGTCCTCACTCATCTCCACGTCTTCCTCCTCACACCTGCGGGTAGGGGGCGTAGGTGACATTCAGCCAGGGCCGTGGCACTGCTGGGCCTCTGGGGTACACGTGGAGTCCACGTCCTCAGATGCACAGAATGCGGGCAGGGGGCGTAGGTGACATTCAGCCAGGGCCGTGGCACTGCTGGGCCTCTGGGGTACACGTGGAGTCCACGTCCTCAGATGCACAGAAGAGCCACCGAGGCACAGGCTGGGCCCAAACCTTGGGCCTCCTGAGCCTCTCCCTTCCAAGGCTCTTTCCACGAGGTCAGTCACCGGCACAACCCCTCCCTTCTCCAAAGAGCACGCCCCCATCATAGGCCACTGCTTGGATGCCCAGCCCAGTCCTGCTTCTGGCAGGCCCAGTGACCTCCCCCTCAGACCTCAGTGTTGCCACGTGTCAAACAGGGTGGACACCAGCCCTGCCTCTCAGGCCTGCGGCCTGGTCCTGCCCCGGAAGGCCAGGGCGCCCCACCCGCACCGGATGCGGAGGATCTGCTTTGTGTCCTTCTCGCTGTAGGGAGAGGTCGAGACGATAAGCAGGCGGTCCAGCAGGTCAATGGGGATGCCGTGGGGGCTCTGGTAGCTGGTGCCCCGGATCCTGGGGAGGAGGGGGAAGGGAAGCTGTCAGGGTGGTGCTCTTAGAACCTGGCTCTCCGTTCCCTCTACTCAGAACACCCCACCCCTACCAACCCCCTCGGCCACAGCCCGCTCACTGGACCAAATACCGGTTAGCCTTCAGCTCCGCGCTGGTGTCACTGCCCGACGGCGCAGCCACCCCCTGACTGCATCAATCCCCCTGGAGCTGAGCTGGTTTTAGCTAGATATCTGTGTCCAGGATTACTGGATCAAGGTCCCACTCCTCTGCTTGACACAGGGCTCCACAAGGGATGCAACTGTGCCGGTCCTGTCCCCGGCTGCACCTGGTCCGGCACAAGGCCTGGCACGTGGTGCTAGGAAACAGCAGATTCCCATTATTCATGGTAGCTGTGTTCTACAAAGTGGAGGCGAACACTCAACTAGCAAATACAGGGTTAGGCTCTTGTGAGCCTCTGGTCACAATTTTTGGCAACCAATCAATAGATAGCCCGGTTTCAGGTTAAAGACACCTTATTCAATATATATTATTGACTTATTCATGCTGAACTCATAGCCAATAGCACTTGAACTCGTGCCTGAAGGAAGCTCATCTAACACATGTGTTTTCTCTGTACGGCACATCCCTGCCTTCTTGCGCTTAGCGACACTGGACAGCTGGGGGCCATTTTAAACAGCAAAATGACCAGGAACAAAAAGCATACAATGTGACAAATGTCACACTAAACAGATCAGGAAAAGGACACTTATTTACAGCACGTGAACTGAAACTAGGAGGCAAAGCACTGCCTGCTTTGACCCTCGCCTGGACGGTCTGCCATGGGCGATTCAATTCTTTCCTGCTCTGCACACGTTTGTGAATGACCGCCAAAGTGTGATGGATACCAATTTGGAGGCTACAAATCAACTGTAGCGAGTAAGCAGATCCACGAATACGGAATCTGCAGAGGAATGACTGCGTTTGCTGCCCCTCATAGGAGACACCCCTGTTCCCACAGCCTGACCTGCAGCTGCTACAAACATGCTCTCAGCTGGTCTCGTCCAACCCTGTCATCTGGATACCAAATTCTGGCCCTGCCACCTTCTACGTGTGACCTTGGGCAAGTTACCAGGCCATGCTGTCCCCATCTTTAAAACGGGGCTGAGGGAATTCCCTGGTGGTACGGGTGGTTAGGACTCCGCGCTTCCATTGCAGGGGGCACGGGTTTGATCCTTGATTGGGGAACTAAGATCCTGCAAGCTGTGATGCATTGCCAAAAAAATAATAACAAAAATAAAGCAGGGCTGAGACAATATTACCTCCCGAGCTTATTTTGAGGGGGCCGAGCAGTTCATCCTGGAAAAGGGCCAAGCACAGAGCCAAGGACAACCTGCCTGCTGCCCCTGGTAGCCATGCCCCTGTCTTCCCTGCACTACAGCTGGCACGAGGCTGCTGCCCTGGAGGTGCTGGTCCCTGGGCTACCGTGCAGCCAGGTGCTGCCACACACCTGAGCAGCCCTGGGTAATGGGTCCAAGTGGCCATGCTGAGTGCAGCCTTTGGGCCCCAGCCTCTTGCGAGCTCTCTGCCCCCCACTTCCTTCTCCCTTCCTGTGGACTCTTGAAACGTAGATGAGGTGGGGAAGAGCCAGCAGGGAGGACATGGCGCAGCGACACCGTAGGGCAAAGGTTCCCAAGCTTTATGGCGTCTGGTACCCTTCACGTCTCAGGAATTTTTCCATGGTATCCTTAGGTCAAGAGAAATACTAAGCTTCGTTCCCTTTATTTCTATTAAGCAGTTAGGTGCAAGCAACTTAACTGTAGTAGTTTCTGCAGCGTCCAAAACATGTCACTGTGCATCCCTTAAAACCTTAAAACATCCCACAAGGGCTTTCCTGGTGGCACAGTGGTTAAGAATCTGCCTGCCAATGCAGGGGACATGGGTTCGAGCACTGGTCCGGGAAGATCCCACATGCCCATGTGGGAGCAACTAAGCCCATGCACCACAACTACTGAGCCTGCGTTCTACAGCCTGGCTCCACAACTACTGAGCCCGCACGCCTAGAGCCCATGCTCTGCAACAAGAGAAGCCACCATAATGAAAAGCCCGTGCACCGCAACTAAGAGTTGTTCCCGCTTACCGCAACTAGAGAAAGCCTGCGCACAGCAACGAAGACCCAGTGCAGCCAAAAATTAAAAAAAAACAAAAAACAAAAAAACATCCCACAGCACTCCTGTGTTCTCTGCAGTACCCTGGGGTGCCTTGGTACACAGTTTGGGAACTGGAGCCTTAAGGGCTACCGGAACAAGAAAACAGAAAGAACATGGCACCTGGACTTCCTTGTGGAGCAGAGTTGCCCACCAGCCCTGACCAGCCACCTACTTTAGTTTGAGGGGAAAGTACACTGTCTTGTCTGGGCCACAAAGCTTGGGAATAGCCAAGCCCACCCCTCCCTAACGAGGTGATCACCAAACGTGCCCTGATTACCCAGTGACTGTTCCCACCACCCAGAGGTCCCCGTTCTCCCCAGGGGCCTCTGAGGGGCCGGCAGTGGCTCACCGGGTGATGCCGCGGTTGGTGGCCATGATGAGGACAGGCGCCATGTCACTCTCCAGGGCCCGGTTGAGGAACGAGAAGCTCTCAATGTCCAGCATGTGGACCTCGTCGATAAATAGCACCTGGGGGTCAGGGGGGCGGATGTCAAACCCACCTCCTGTGTCCCCTCTTCTCCCCCACCGCAACGTCACCTGCCCTGGCCCTGTCCCGGTACTCACGCCGGGGATGATCTCCGCCTTGCCTTCCTCCCGCCACTCGGCCACCTTGGCATTGATCTGCTCTCGGACTTCTGACTTGATCTCCCCTGTGTCACCTGTGGGAGGCGGGGTGTCAGAGACAAGACAGGGATCCAGGGCCGGAGGGTGGACCAAGATGCAGAAGGATGGGACGCCAGGGACAGAGGGAATAGAGACCAAGCCCCTGGATTGGCAGCACGACGGGAGGGCCAGGGAGTCGGAGATGTCCCAGAGAGGCAACACAGGGCGAGAGACGAACCACACTGACAGATGGAGAACAGGAGTCAGCGAACAGGGATGGGGGAAGAGGGGAAAAGCCATCGTCACGGGGGGGCTGTACTGGTGGATGGGAGAGGGAGAGGGGAGCTGCCAGGCCCCCCGGGGCGGGGGGAGACGA
This sequence comes from Neophocaena asiaeorientalis asiaeorientalis, assembly GCF_003031525.2. Classification (NCBI taxonomy): domain Eukaryota; kingdom Metazoa; phylum Chordata; class Mammalia; order Artiodactyla; family Phocoenidae; genus Neophocaena; species Neophocaena asiaeorientalis. The sequence continues at coordinate 2,564,322 of NW_020175468.1, forward strand.
AGGCTGGGCCTCACCTGAGAAGAGGGCCAGGAAGCCCTGGGTGCGGGAGTTGATGACGTCAATCTCGTGCAGGGACACCGTGTGCACCACCTCCTTGCGTTTCTGGAGCTCCCCGTCTGGGCACTGCACGAACTTGGTCTATGGGGCCGGGGTGGGGTTCAGTGTGGACAAGGGCAGAAAAGAGCATGAAGGGGGGGCCCAAGGGGCCGTCTGGGGGAGACTGGGGCTCCCTGGAATGGAACTAAGAATCCAGATGGGGGTCACCCAGAAACCCCAGGCCCAAGGGGTAGTCAACAGCACTGAAGGATATGGGGGTTCCTGGAGGACCCCGGAAACCATGAGCCAAGTGCCAAGCTGAGGGACCCCAGCTGTCCTAGACGGTACAGGGAAGAACCAGGAGTACCAGGGACATGGGATTGGGGTGACAGGAGGATCCAGACCCTGTAGGCCCTGGGGTGATGGAGGAGAGAGAAACATCCTGGTGCCTGACCGAGGGGACCTGGAGCCCTGGCCCACCTGGGAGCCCATGGCGTCATAGTCTCGAGCGCGTGTGAACGAGCGTCCCAGCTTGGAGATCTTGCCCGTGGCCTTGTCAATGGTGATCACATCCCTGCAGGGGATGAAGGGTGGGGGTGAGGAAAGGAAGGGCCAGAGCTCCCCTACCCTGACCACCTGGTGCGGACCCCACTGCTCACCCAGCCTGGACCTTGTCCTTGGTCAGGGACTCAATCATCTTAGTGCCCAGGTCGTATATGGTCTCCATCTCTGTGGTCTTGAGGGTTAGCTTGCCCACCTTGGAGCCCTGAGGGGTGACATGCCAGGCAAGGGGCTCAGAGACGGGCCCAATGTCTCCCGAACACAGCTTCAGAACAAGCATGACATGGGGCAGCTTTGGGGGCTTGACGAAGATATCCATTGTCACAACTGCGGTGACAGCTTCCCGGGTGCCTGTGTGTCAAAGCCTAACATCTTGTAAACCTTCAAGGGCGTGGCTTATTGGCTGCCAATTGCACATTAATAAAGCTATTATTAAAAATCCAGTGAAGAGGGGCTTCCCTGGTGGCGCAGTGGTTGGGAGTCCGCCTGCCGATGCAGGGGACACGGGTTCGTGCCCCGGTCCGGGAAGATCCCACATGCCACGGAGCGGCTGGGCCCGTGAGTCATGGCCGCTGAGCCTGCACGTCCGGAGCCTGTGCTCCGCAACGGGAGAGGCCACAGCAGTGAGAGGCCCGCGTACCAAAAAAAAAAAAAAAAAAAAAAAAAAAAAAATCCAGTGAAGAAACAAACAAAAACCTAAAAGACAAAATCTATAAAAGCAACAGGGACCTAAGGTCTCACAGAATGGCCAAAGGGGTCCCGCTGTAACACTCCTTTTCTACACCCAAATGAAAGGCGGTTTTTGATCACAAACCCAGAAGAACTCAGCTAAACACAACTAAGAAAACAAAATGCCACGCCCCTCCCCACGAGATAAGCTAAGAAAACAAAATGCCACGCCCCTCCTCACAAGATGAACAGTCACCAAGTCTGGGCTTTTCCCAGCATATTGGAGTCTCTCCTGTTTCCTGGAATTGTTTCCATAGTGAGGTGCTTCCTTTGTAGGGACAGGTGGCAGCATAAAAGGACCGGGATTGGGGAGGGAGTTAAAGCGAGTTTTGGTTGTTCACTTTTAAAGGGAGGATGTATCCACGGATTTCTGCTGTAATCAAAATCTAATTTAAAGAACTATCTGGAGAATAGCTTTCCCTATATTTAAAGATTCTCCTACCATGCTTTTAAAATTCAAAATTTAATTGCAATGGATGAGACTAATTTAGGAGGCTGTTTACAGGTGTTAAAAGTGCGAGTTGACCTCCACCCTCCAGCCTTGGGGGTAGCCTAGACTCGGGAGCAGACTCACCGTCCCCGTTGCTGGCCGATCAATCTGGATCTCCACCACCTCCCCTTCGATAATCTCAGTCTCCTCCCTGGGCAGAGAACAGATCTAAGGAGAGAGCCCCTCAGGAATTGCCAACTCCCGTGAGCCCTTGGGTGCAGGATGAGCTGGCCAGGGCCGGGGGTTGGGGGGGGACCTCCCAAGGCCGCTGGGACCTGGCATCACCCCCTGCTTACTTGATGCGCACACCGATGGAGCGCCGGAAGGCCTGTGTCAGCGCCTCTGTTTTGCTCATCTCCAGGGAGAAGATCTCACTGCCGGCGATGGCTGTGAACGGAGTGTCAGGGCCCAGGGCCTGTGCCATGCCTGGGAAGGAGGGGAGGCAGCCTGGGTAGGTGGGGGCAGCCCTGGCACCAGGTCCCCAATACCCGCTCTGTGGCAAACCAGCTCTTCTCCCTCCTCAGGCAGGAGAGCAGGAGAGGGGGCAGACAAGGAGACGCAGAGAAGGCAGGGGACAGAGGGCCGCATGGGGAGGATCAGAACCCTGCGCTGTGCAGAGGGCAGACCTTATGACTCTATAATCTTGCCAAGCCTTCCTCCTAACCTCTAAGAGCTGTTTAGCCTCAGGGCTTGGGGGTGATGAGCAGGGGTAGAGACAAGGGGCTGAAATTGAAGGTAAGAGCGTAAGACTGTGTAGGTTTGAATCCCGGCTCCAGGGCTTAGCACCGGGTGACCTTGAGAAGTCTGCTCCCCAAGCCGGTTTGCCCCTCTGTGTAATGGGACCGATAACATGACAAGCACTGGCACGGGATGGCACCCTGCATAGGAGCGATTACGAGGGCAGGCAGGGATACACTGGTGCTCAACCATGACTCTGTCACGGTCTGGAACCAGCACAGGGACGGGCCTCCTCTATGGCTTGGGGCCTGGAGCTGGCTGGTAGACAGCGGGGCCATTCCTGCCATCACTCCAAGCGCTGAGCCCCTCTGCCAGCTCCCCTTCCTGAGGGCTCTGCCCAGCTCTGAGCCAAGTCTCCCGGACAGGAAGTCACCGAACCCTCCTGACCAGTGTGAGCTGGGAACTCTCCTTGGTCCCCTTTACAGATGTGTGTCACACTCTGTGCCTGGGTGTCCTGCTCCCTACCGTCTGTCCAGGAGACTCCCAGACATCCTACAAGTCTTAGTTCAGGTTCTGACTCACCTGGGAAGTCTCTCCTGACAACCGCCACCCCGTTTTCTCTCCCCACCACCCCTCATCGGAGGTAGAAGCCTCCTCTGTTCATCACCCTGGACGGTACCATGTCCACGAACACCTCCCCCAGGCCGGAAACTTCTTAAAGTCAGGATTTTGGTCTTAATCATCTTAGTGTCTGCAGTGTCTGGTCCAGGGCCTGGCACACCAGGGTACCCAAATGAGTGCTACTTTATCTTAACTGCAGACCTAGCTATTACCTTGATTCTCACTGCCTGGCCCCACAGTCAAGGCACAAACGTGGGAATGAGTGGGAAGAGAGGAGAGTCCAGGAAAGCTTCAATGATGAAAAGATGCCTGGGTAGGGTTTTGAAGGATGAATAGGAGCTCAACAAGGATGAGGGACAGTTGTGAGTAAAAAGATCTTAACTCACTAATGCATTGCAAAAGAGACTGCTGGCTGTCTATGCAATGCCCATCTTTCCCATCTTCCTTCGTTCCAGAACCCCCATTTTATTAGGGTAGCAGTGATCCCAATTAAAATATTAAAATAAGTTTTAATGTCTCACTGTCTTGTGCAGCAGAGTGTAGCCATTAAGTTCTAGTCAATAAAATATAAGCAAGAGTGTGTGGGAGTCCCAAGACAGCTGCTTAAAGGGAGCTACCTCTTGGAGGTACACCCTCATTGCAATTCCTCTTTCTCTTTCTTCCCATATGGAGTATGGATGGGAAGGCTAGAGCGTAGGCCATCTTCTTGCAACATGAGGTGACCCTGACATGGAAGCAAGTGATGTGGAGGCAGGAAGGTAGGAGCCTTCACTGTTCAACAAGGCTGACTTGGCCTACATTCAGATTATTCTATGGGAGAGAATAAACCCATAGTGTTTAAGGCACTGCCATTTTGAGCTGTTAGACGTGGCTGAACCCAACCCTGACTTACACGGGAGGGATCATCTGGCAAGGCCAGAAGAGATCCTGCCCTGAGAGGTGTCTTACCCATGGCGATGGCCGTCTTCCCAGTACCCGGCTGGCCGGCGATGAGGACCGCCCGGCCGGCGATCTTCCCTTCCCGGATCATCTCTAGCACCACGCCGGCTGCCCTCCGGGCCGCCAGCTGGCCCACCATGCCCTGGGAAGCCTGGGGGTGGGAGGTGACAGAGCACACAAGGTGACTTCCTCCTGGGCTACTACTGCATTTCTACCACCTCCAGGCTGATGAGATCAAATAGGACATGTTGGCAGGGACTTCAGAAAAAAGCCAAAAAAGCCTTTTCCACCCCCATTTTTTAAAGACCGATAAAACTGCACATGCGGCTGAATTTTATAAATACAGCACAAAGGTCTGGAAGATCATAACGCAGTCCCCATACTCCCCACAGCCCTGGGTCCCCTCTGCCCGAGGCCCCCATGGAGCAGCCTTCCCACCCCGGCCCCCTGGGCTCTACCTGCCGTGGCTCCAAGGCATCGTCTAGCCCCAGCCCCCGGATATGGGAGTGAGCGCCTGTTGTGGGGAAAGAACCAGAAGACACGGTTACCAGCCAGCTCGTGTCGATGTGTGGCCTGAGGGGCTTCCCGCCGAGCCCTGGTTTCCTCCTCGGTCACAGGGGCACCTCGATTCCCCACCTCACTGGGAGGATGGCCGGACATGGTAAATGCTCAGTAAATAAGAATGGCTCTTAGGCTACGTGGTGGCCTGAGTGACCTCCCAGGTTCCAATCTCATTCCATGTAACTCTGAGAACAAGAGTCTCAGCTATTATCACCCTGGATCATGGCCAGGGCTCAATAATCGCCCCCAGGCCCTCACTGACATGGAGGCGAGGAGTTCAGAGAGGTTAGGTCCCTTGCCCAAGACCACACGGCCAGTGAGAGGTGAAGACGCAGGATTCCAATGCTTTACACTAGACCAGGGCTGGGCAAACTACAGCCTGTGGGCGGGCGCTTGTTTTTGTAAATAAAGTTTTATTGGCACACAGCCACATCCATTCGTTCACATACCATCTGGGGGTGCTCTCGCATTGCTGCAGCAGAATTGATTACTTTCAACAGAGAAGATTTACTATCTGGCACTTTAAGGAAAGATGTGTCAACCCCTGTGCTGGCCTGTAGGCAGGCTGAGGGCAGGGACTGGGTGCAGCTAGAGTCTCCTGGGTCCTCAGCTCCCAGCAGGGCTGGCCCTTGATAGCTAAGTGCTTTACCTTATTGTATCTTATGTCAACTGAGGAGGTGAACTACTCTCCCACCATTTTGCAGGTAAGGAAACTGAGGCACAGAGAGCAACTAGCCCCTTACTACGCGGCCAGCAGCGTGCTTCCAGAACCCGGGTTCATAGCCAGGAGCGCTTTACTGCCTCTTCTGGAAGCTCTGAATGAATGAATGTGAACAAATAAGTGTAGTCTCCTCCTCGCAAGTCAGGCTCTTTGCAAAGGCTGCACCCTGCTGTTGCCACTACACCCCAACTTCCTGGTCCCAGGTGAGCTGGGACCAGGGGCTTGCCTGCTCTGAGTCTCGGTCACCTCAGCTAAAAATGGGATGACAGTCACAAGAGGCACCTTGTGGGGCTACTGTAAGGATTCGAGGGATGCAAACTCATATTCAACAGTTATCTGTGGAGCGTCTGGTCTGCCAGGGCCTGTGCTGGGGACACCGCTAGGAAGGAGACAGACCAGGTCCCTGCCCTCAAAGAGATGATGCGTGTGCTTGGTGTTTGGGACAGTCAGTGCAGGGCCAACCCCAGTCAGCACTCAGCAAATATCCACTTTCACGATTTCCAAGCAGGATGCTGGGGCATCAGGGAGCCCTGCCAGGGAAGCCAAGCCAGCAGCAGTACCGCCTGGGGTTGAGGCCTGGCATGGTCTACCCCACCCCCGCCCCCAGCCATCTGACCTGCTCTGGAACTCAGGAACCTCCCTCCTTGGATAGTGGGGATGGGGGATGGTGGGATGGTGTGCAGGCCGACTCCCTCCTGGGGGCCCTGGCTAAGCTGGCTCTGTCAGGGGTACAGAGGGAAGGCAGGGGCTAGGTCCTATTCCTGACCCACGCTCACTCACCGATACGCTCAATCCTCGTCACGTCGCGGATCTCTGGGACCTTGGTTGTGGCTGTCTGGGGTTGGAGGAAGACGCATCAGTACGAGCCTTTGCGGTCCCAGCTTTCAACAACCCCTCCTCTGTCCCTCCTGCCCGCCTCCCACAAGACAGTCCTTTCCACTCCTCCCCACAGACAGGCTGGCATCCCAAACACCAGATCCTCCTCAGCTGTCACCCACTAGGGCTGGTGGGTTGACCCCATTACACCGTCAGTCCCAGGAAGCCAAGGACTGTGTCTGTCTCGTTCACAGCCCCGTCCCCAGGGCCGGGCCCACGTTTGGTGCCCAGGAATTATTTGCTGAAGGAACAAGTCCTCCCCGTCCCCCAGAGCTGCAAGGACAGATGCAGAGTGGGCATTAACTTGGATGTGTTCTGGCCCCCCTTGCGCCTCGCTGCCCCAGCTCTCTGTCACTAGGCCTTTGCATGTGCAGGTCCCTGGTCTGGCCTGCTCTCCCCACCCCCCTCACTGAATCAGATCAAGCGTCACTCATTAAGGGAGGCCCTCCCTGACCTCAGCCCCTGCCCGGCTAGTTCTAGGGTCTCTGGATATCCAGACAGAAGGAAGGGCCTCTTTTGGGAGTCTGATCTCACACTCACAAGGTAGACTGTTGGATCAATGTTCTTGGCTCCAATGGATGTGAGTCCCATGAAGGGCACAGCCCACGTCTCACTGGTCTCCCTTGGGGCTCAATGTTTGGAGTTTGAATGAATGACGCCCTGAAGTGCTGAGTTCACTCAACAAGCAGGAACTGAGGTCTCCTGTGTCCCCAGCTTTCCAAAGAGCAAAGTCAGACATTATCCCCTCTCACGTGGGCGAGAGAGATGAGTAAACACCGCCTGGGACAATTCAAGAACCGAATGGAGATCCACTCAGATATTCACGGCAGTGTTATTTATAACCAAAAGGTGGAAAAAACCCAAAACATCCATCAACGGATAGATAAACAAAATATGGGGTAGCCATAAAACGGAATATTATTCAGCCATAAAAAGGGATGAAGGGACTTCCCTGGTGGCGCAGTGGTTAAGAATCCGCCTGCCAATGCAGGAGACACGGGTTCGAGCCCTGGTCCGGGAAGATCCCACATGTCGCAGAGCAACTAAGCCTGTGCACCACAACTACTGAGCCTGCGCTCTAGAGCCCGCGTGCCACAACTACTGAAGCCCGTGCGCTTAGAGCCCATGCTCCGCAACAAAAGAAGCCACTGCAACAAGAAGCCCACGCACCGCAATGAAGAGTAGCCCCCGCTCACCGCAACTAAAGAAAGCCCACGCACAGCAATGAAGACCCAACGCAGCATACAATTCTTAAAAATAAAAAAAAGACCCAACGCAGCCAAAAAAATATATAAATAAATTTATATAAATAAGTAAATAATATTTCTTTTAAAAAAGGGATGAAGCTCCGATCCACGCTACAACGTGGATGAACCTTGAAAACATTATGCTGAGTGAAAGAAACCAGACACAAAAGGTCACATGTTGTATGATTCCGTTTATATGAAATATCCAGAATAAATAAATCTAGAGACACAAAGTAGATTAGAGGTTGCCTGGGGTGAATAAAGAAAGGGAGGCCTAAGAAGCCAGCACGCTGACCCAGCTCCTTGGCCACCTGCCCCCAACCCTCTTCCTCCTCACAGGTCTCCTAACCAGAATGAGAGGAGATGCAGGCATCCAACCCAAGGAAAACCCTCCTCTCTCTGGAACCAAGAGTTCAGACTTCCTGACCGTGGCTTGGTCACAAGCCTCCTCCCTTGCTGTTTGTGAACTCTCCCACTTACTCCTCCTCATAGGAGGTTGGTCACTGCCCCCAAACCCCTATCAGAAGATTGAGAACATACTCTCACCCACCCCTATACAGCCTATCAGACTCTACTCGAGACAAAAAATAGACATGGGTCCAGGAATCCCAACATAAACAGACCTGCCTCCTACAAAACCTTTCCTTTCACCATAAGCCTCTCCTACCCCGCGCTGCCTGCTGATCCCATGGAAACAAAACTGAGCTACCATCCCCTCATACTCCCAATACTTCATCCATACCCACGCAAACTGGGTCTCAGGAGTGTGGCCACTGCCCTTTCCTCTTCCGCTTCCCCATCCATCCCCTTTGCCATGACAACAGAAACACTCACATGTCGCCCCTCAGGCACCAGTTAACTCTCATCCCGACCCTAGCCCCATCTTGACTGGGGTCACCATGGGAACCGAGGCATCTGGAAGCCACGTCCAACCGCCAAGCTACGGCTACATCCCTTCTTCATTCAGATGTTTCTCAGAAAAGTACTAGGTGCCTGGCCCAGTGTACCTGGTCTCTCCTTTATGGAGTTCACATGCATACATTCAAGTGATAACTTATTGAGCATCCACGTTGGGCATGTCCTGATGAAATGCTGGGAATATGAAAATGGCTAAAACAATCCCATGACAAGTTCCTAAGCCTCTGTGCCCCCGGCCCTTTCCGCTCTCTACTGACACCCTCTGGGTTCTCAACACACTCTCTTTTGGCTCAAGACTCAATAAGCAACTCCACGATCTGAGGCGCACTGGGCAGGTCCCCGCCTGTGTTTCTCCCTTGTACTCAGGTACTATTCACACCATCAACAACCCAAGACTGCTGGATGGCTTGGAGCCCAAGACACTACAACCCTCATCAGACTTTAAGGCAAAGGACTGGAGAACTGGCCACTAGTTGCGTCCAGAGGATTGGAAGTTGGAGTTCCTAGAAGTTGATGGAGTCAGATTTGACCACTGAGACCGTAAGCATTCACTTGAACCCAGGATGCCGGTATCCTAGTCCCTTCTTTTTTCCTCCCTCAGATCCAGAAGCCCGGGCCCCCAGCTCCCTCCTTCCTCAGAACCAGGAGTCCAGGCCCCCAGCCTCCTCTCCGCTAAGATCCAAGAGTCCAGGCCCCCAGCCTCCTCTCCGCTAAGATCCAAGAGTCCCCGTCCAGCCCCCTCCTCCTTGAGACTCCTCAGCCCTCCGCACGCCGACACTCACCACGGTTGCCATGATGCTCACCAACCGCCAATATCCTAGCGGAAACGGAAACGCGCTAGGAACGAGGCGTTCTGGCCCCTCTAGACTGCCAGGTCCTCCAAATATCTCGGTGGTTCTCCTGGTGGGGCGCGGCGTCACTTTTCAGGGCGCGGCGTCACTTTTCAGGCCCCGCCCATCCAGGCTGCTCTGGAAGATGAGTTCCCAGAACTCCTGAGTCCATTCCCCACGCGTCGTGGCTCCTCCTCCTTTTACCCAGGCCTCCTTGCTAAGGCCGATTGCAAAATTCTTAACACTTCTTTGGGCAACCACACGTCCCCCACGCCTCCTTTCCTCCTTATCCACCGTCTTCCTTCCCCCGCCAATTTTGGGGCCTCTAGCTTCGGATTGACAGAGCTGAAGGCCAATCAGCTAGCGCCCACTGGAGCTCGCACCAACAGCCAAGGCGGGGGCGGGGCTGAGCGAACCCTGCACTGTTCACCAATGAGAGACGCGGGAGCCCCGCCTCCGGGCGCAGACCAATGGCGCTGGCCGGGGGGCGGGCACCGCCTCCTGGTGGCCGCAAGGTTTCACTGCAGGAAACCCACTGGGCTCAGTGACGCTGCGGCCGCCTCCGGCCCCGGTCCGAGTGCTCCAGGCGGTAGTGCGGTCGTGCAATAGAAAGCTGAGGGTGGTGCAAGCTTCCTGTCGGGCACCAGCTACCTGGTCCAGCGCCCTGCCCAGTGCATTCCTCAGACACCTCTGGGGCCCCCACCTGTGGCCCCCGGAGCCCTCTAACCGCGTCGGCCATGCCTCTAAACCGCACTTTGTCCGTGTCCTCACTGCCAGGACTGGAGGATTGGGACGATGAATTCGACCTGGAGAACACAGTGCTCTTTGAGGTGGCCTGGGAGGTGGCCAACAAGGGTGAGCACGCCGGGCGGAGGGACCCGGACGAGAAGGGCAGTCGGGGATGGGGGTAACGAGGCTGCATGGCATGACTCTTGGGTCCTGGGCAAGGAACTTGTGACTCCTGTTTCCTTGGGGAGGGACTGGAGTTTGTCTCCTGGGCCCTGGAGGGAGGGGATGAGTCGCCTAAGATGAAAGGAGGTTGGAAACCCAGGTCCTGGGTCCTAGGGGTGAGGGGGCTAAAATGAAAAAAGACCAGAGACCTGGGTCCTCAATAGGGAAGGAGATGGGGGGAGGGGTTTTGCACTTCAGAACTGTGGCCCTAGGGGGAAGGGTCTTGGGATGTAACTCCGGATTTGGGAGAGAGCCCACTTGGAGATACGATGCGTGAATCGTGGTGGGAGAATTTGGGGAACTGGTCATTTGAGAGTAAAGATGTGAAGGGGCTGGAGACCCTAATTCTTAGATCCTAGGGTGAGAGAGAGTTAGGGCCTGGATGCCTGGGTTCTGAGGGCCTGAGCTCTGGGTTCTTAGGAGCAGAGGAGCCTGTAGCCTCAGAGACATGCGCGCAGGAATGGGGAAAGGCTGGGAAGTCCTAAGCTGGTCAGGGGCTGGGCCCTGGGATGGGAGTGGCTGGGGACCTGGATTTCTGGGTTCTGGGCTCCAAAGGGCCTGAGGTTCTGGGTTTGGAGAAGGCTGGGGCTGGAATCCCAAGAGCTAGGCAGTCTAGCTCCACAGAACAAAGGGAGCTGGGATTTTGCTTTGCTGAGTCTTGGGAGAGAAAGGGGAGGTCTGTGAACATGGAGACATGGATCTCCAGGGCCCAGGCTTCAGGAGGTAAGGAGGCTGGAGGCCCAGACTCCTGGGTCTGGAATGGAGTCATGGGAGGGGCAGGGCCCTGCATGCCTGTGTCCCCATGTAGGGAGAGGGAACTGAGGGACAGGTTGGCAGAGTCCCTGGGGAGTGAGGAATAACAGCTCTGGCTTCTTTTGGGCAACTCCGAGAACCTAAATGAGGCCACGAAGAGGGATTCTCCCTTACTGTGTCCTGGAGCCTGACTGGGAATTTAAATCCAGCTCCTGTAAGCTGGGAACTCAAGAAGCTAGGCCCTAATAACCCTTGTCAGCTTATGTCCTCCTCAGCCCCAGCCCCTAATTCCCTCACACCTAGAAGCCTAGGCCCCCAGCCCCTTCTCTCAGACTCAGCACCCTCCTCCCTTCAAGTCCTGACCCCAGCCCCCTTCTCCCATAGACCCAGGAGTACCGTCCATCACTGCCCTCTCCCCTCCTTCCTCTGACTCTGAAGTGTGGGTTCCCAGGCCCCTTTTCCCTCTGAGCCAGAGGTCCGGGGCTCCTGCGGCCCCCCACCCCACCCAACCCCAGGCCCCAGATCTGTGGACCTCTGCCCACAGTGGGTGGCATCTACACGGTGCTGCAGACGAAGGCGAAGGTGACAGGGGATGAGTGGGGCGACAACTACTACCTGGTGGGACCGTACACGGAGCAGGGCGTGAGGACCCAGGTGGAACTGCTCGAGCCCCCGACCCCAGCCCTGAAGAGGACGCTGGACTCCATGAACAGCAAGGGCTGCAAGGTGGGACATGGCCCGGCTGAGGGCAGGGTGGGGGCAGCAGCAAGAGAAGGAGCAGGGGATGGACAGCCCCGGGGAGAGAGGGAGGCATGGACAGAAACTCAGGATGGCCCAGCACTTTCCCAGGCAGATACCTGACAGACACTCAGACAGATGCAGGACCCCGTGAAGTGAGTGGGTGAACCCCCAGCTCTAAGACATTGGTGCATGGATTGACAGACAGCAGGTATGAGACAGACTGAAAGATGGTCCCAAGAGGCCAAGATCCTCAGATCCAGAGAGAGGAAAAGAGCTAGATGGACAGCCAGACAAAACCCAGCGGAGGTGGGCTTGGGGGTGAGGCAGGAGGCCAGAGCAGGAGTTCTGGAGCCTGAAGTTCAAATTCGCCTTCTCTGCTTCCTGCCTTGTGACCTTGGCGAATGAACATGCTAATAGCATCCACTTTATAGGTTTTCTGGGAGGATGAAATAGTTCATAAAAAGTGTTCAGCCCAGGACCTGGCATGCAGTTAGTACTGTCTGTGAGCTGTGAGGTGTCGTCGTGGTTATTATTATCATCATCATTATTACTGAAAGCAGCCACACTTGCAGACTGAGGTGGACAGGCAGGCAATGGAGAGAGGCTGAGTGTTCCAAAAAGTGATGGTGGCCCCAGTGGTTAGAGCAATAGGGAGATAGACAGAGTCCAGATACAGAAAAGAGGTAGCCTGATGTTTTAGAGAGAAGGATCTCGAAGGAGAGAGGAAGACGGAGTATTGAGGAAGAGAGGAGAGGTAGGCAGGCAAACCCAGGGGACAGAGTTTTGGATGCGCAGCCAGGAATTAAAAGGAGGAGGGGAAAAATAAAAAATAAAAAAGAGGAGGGGAGAGTCCCAGGCACCCGCTGAGAACTGAAGGATGAGGACAGAGAGGTGGCTGTCCCCCAGGGAGAGGGCCATAAGGCAGCAGGGCTGAGGTGCAGACATTGGGGTCTGGGAGGGAGAGGTACAATGCTGCCTTCATTCATTCACAGCCTCTGATTTGGGGTGGGGTCTGGAGTCCAGTTAGACGGAACTGTGTCCCTAAGGAACCCTAGGGCAGCCCAGTCCCTCCCCCATGGCAGCTGCTGTCCATGTGCTGGGGGCCTAAGAATAGCCCCCCCAGCAAAAGGGCAGACAACAGCTGGGAGGGGGAGGAGCATAGGGGGTCAGGCGCCTAAAGCCGGGAAAAGCCAGGTTGGGGAGGAGTAGGATGGCTTTTCGGCCCAAAATCTGGCAGCAGGCCCAAAATCTGGATCACGGTCTCAGGAGGAAAGCAACAGATCAATGAAACGTGGCAGGGCCAGAAATGCGACCACGAGGCTTAGAAACACGGCAGTGGGTAGAAAAATGTAGCCCCCATGCATGGAAAGTGGGCGGGCAGTGTTAGAAATGAGGCTGCAAAGTACAAGATGGGCCTATGGGCAGAGAAAAGAGGAAGCGGGTGACAAATATATGGCGAAAGGATCAGAAACAAGGGAGCGAGTGGAAGAAGAAGGAGCCAGTACAAGGAGTGAGCGGCAGAAAGGAAAGATAATGGGAGAAAGCAGCATTATGGTTGGTGAAAGAAATGTGGCAGCGAACACAGAAGCAAGGCAGTGAGCTGGAGAAATGATTAGCAGGGTGGAGAAATAAGGCAGTGGGGGCACACAGACAGGACATGTGCAATGTGGGTTTATAAGTAGAGAAGAGAGGCAACTGTTAGAGAAACTAAGCAAGGGATAGGGAGATGCTGCAGCCGAGATGGGAAAAAATTGTGGTGGGAATAACTAATGGCAAATAGAGAAATAAGGCAGTAGGTGAGAAATTAGCAGCAGATACAGAAACAGAAGGTAGAAGCACTGAGGCCATGAACCCAGACGTCTCCCTGGGGATGGGAGAAACGCAGTTGCTGTGCCCAGAGACAGGTGGCCAAAACCCTAAGCCTCCCTGTGTCCCCCTGCAGGTGTATTTCGGGCGCTGGCTGATCGAGGGGGGCCCCCTGGTAGTGCTCCTCGACGTGGGGGCCTCAGCCTGGGCCCTGGAGCGCTGGAAGGGGGAGCTATGGGACACGTGCAACATCGGGGTGCCCTGGTATGACCGAGAAGGCAACGACGCCGTCCTTTTTGGTTTCCTCACCACCTGGTTCCTCGGTGAGGTAGGCCCCAATGCCAATACCCGTGTCACTCCTTTCGACCCCAGGCCCCAAATTACAATGGCCATCCTAGGCCAGAGGGTGGCCTGTGTCTCCCAGAGCATTCTGGGAGTTGTAGTCCTTTAAACCGAGGATTAGCTCTGATCTCTGGCAATATGGACATCCAGGAGCCAAGATTCTTCTTTCCTCAAAGACCCAGTCTCCCAACCCCAGCTTCATTCACTCCAGTCTTCCACATATAGGAATTCTAAGCATTAGCTCTTGGGGAGGCTGGCTTGACGGGAGGGCTCACCCCCCCCAGGGAGTTCTGGGAGTTGTAGTTCTCTAATATGGGCGGGACTTGGCTCTCAGATGAGTCCCCGGATGTTTGGGAATCCCCAGCCTACCTGAGAACCAGGAACCCCAATTCGGACCCTCTCTGAGGTTTTAAAAGGCTCAAGAAACTTGTTTCCCATACCCTGGGACAGTTTATGTATTGGCTGCTCCTAGGGCATTCTGGGAGTTGTAGTCCTTCAACCAGTATCCAGTACAGGTCTACTCTTGATTGACATAAAAGGTGTCCAGGAATTGTGTTCAGGACTTGGTGACACCAAAACTTTGGTCTTTCCAATTCAGCCCTTCTGGGACTTAGAAGGTTGGTCAAAAAAACACAGCTCCCATCAGCCTCTGGGAATGAAGTCAGCTAGCTAGTCTGGCTGCCTTAAGGATTTAGAGCTCCTTGTCCCATGGGGATTGCAATGGGTCACCACCCACTCTGTGCGGTTGTGGGGATAGATTGACCTCTCACCTGCTTCCTCATCCACGTTGGGGATTGCTGGTTGTCTTCACAACACACATGGAGACACAGTGGCCCTATCCCTATTGCCCCACAGTTCCTGGCCCAGAGCGAGGAGAAACCACATGTGGTTGCACACTTCCATGAGTGGTTGGCGGGCATCGGGCTCTGCCTATGCCGTGCCCGGCGGCTGCCCGTGGCTACCATCTTCACGACCCACGCCACGCTGCTGGGGCGATACCTGTGTGCCGGTGCCGTGGACTTCTACAACAACCTGGAGAATGTGAGCTGGGAGCGTGGCAGATGGGGGTTGCCAATATTTCAGGACAGCCCGAGGCTGTCTGCGAAGCCCAAGGGGATCAAGTTCCCTCTTCCCCCAGGACCCAGGAATCCAAGTCCCCAACCTCCTCCACCCTCAGGCCCAGGAGTCCAGCTTCATGGCCCAATCTCCCCTAAGACCCTGGAGTCTGGACCGCCTGTCTTCTCCCCAGTTCTTCTAACCTGATTGCCCTCCCTCCCTACCCAGTTCAACGTGGACAAGGAAGCAGGTGAGAGGCAAATCTATCACCGCTACTGCATGGAGCGGGCGGCAGCCCACTGCGCTCATGTCTTCACTACCGTGTCCCAGATTACTGCCATTGAGGCTCAGCACCTACTCAAAAGGAAACCAGGTAGGAAATAGGCCTGGGTCTGTAGACGTAAGCGAGGTAGTCTATGCCAAGGCCTGTTGCAATGTTTTTGCTGTAAAGAGCAGAGAACTACAACTCCTAGAATGCCCTAGGTTGGTGACCTGAATATGAGGCTGCCTGGCTGGATGCCCTAGAGGCTAATGGGAAGTGTAGTTTCTTTAATTTCAGAAATGGTAAAATTCTTTTACTGGCTAATGTAGATATTGGTCTTCTGAAAGAGGAAGGAGGTTCCTTGCATTTTGTTTTTGAGAAAAGCAGTGTTGGAACCAGTTATTCTTCCCAAACTATAGCATCCATTCTCATTGGTTATAAGGTGAGAACTATAACTCCCAGAATACCTTTGGCTGTCTAGCTCCTTATATTCCTGGAATTTTGCCCCAGGAGCTGATGGAGGTTATAGTTTTTCACTGATATGCTTTAATTTCTATGATAATAGGAAATGGTTGGGGCCCTAAAAGAGGCTTGAAGATAGAGAAGCAGGATGGGGACATAGACTCATTCCTCCAGCTCAGGGTGGCATAGGGGAAACAAAAGAGCTACAACTCCCAGAAGCCCCGATGTTGCTCTGTTCCCTGTCTGGTTAGCCATTCACAGGGGCTGATGGGAGTTGTAGTCAGGCTTGTGAATATAAGCATGCAATATTGGGCAAGAAGGTATCTGAGTAGCAGGGCAGCTGGGTCACCACAGGAGCTCACTGGGGAGCTATTGAAACAAAGACATTGTGAAAGGAAAGGGGTCTTTCCTTCATTTATTCATTCAGCCACATTGATCTGAACGAAGAAATGAAGAAATGAAATGTGGGACCTTCTCCCCCAATCCCAGATATCGTGACCCCCAATGGACTGAATGTGAAGAAATTCTCTGCCATGCATGAGTTCCAGAACCTCCATGCTCAGAGCAAGGCTCGAATCCAGGAGTTTGTGCGGGGCCATTTTTATGGGTATGTAGGCCAGATACCTAGGTCTTGAGAGAGAGGGTGGTTGGGAACCCAGACTCCTGGGGCCAACAGAGGGGACAGCTGAGGACTCAGCCTCTTGAGTTCTTGAGCGCCAGAACAATGGCTGAGTATTTAAGGAAATCCCCATCTAAGGAGAAAAGAACATTTCCCAGGAGTTCCCATGATGCCTCTGTCCTAAGATGTTCTTTGCCCCTGTGGCTTCTGGGGTTTGTAGTTTCAAGGCTGGGGCTAGTGGGTGAGGGTCTTGGCTTCACCCTGTGTTGTGGCTTCTTTAGGCACCTGGACTTCAACTTGGACAAGACCTTGTACTTCTTTATCGCTGGCCGCTATGAATTCTCCAACAAGGGGGCCGATGTCTTCCTGGAGGCCTTGGCCCGGCTCAACTATCTGCTCAGAGTAAGGCCTGGGCTGCAAGGGGACAAGGAGGATGAGAAAATCAGTACATGACTGGGGAGAACGGAGACCTGGGGAGGTGGGGGCAGGGAAACCCATGTGTAAAACAGGAGTGTAGGGACCCAGAAAGAAGATCAGAGTCCCCGTGGGAATGGTAGCTCTGTCCTATAATTCTCCTTGACAGTGAGGGGCATGGCAGGGTCCTCGTGGTCTTGGGGGGTGGAAAAGGGTGGGACAGCCTTCTCCCATATGATCCTCACACACTCACACGCACACACACACACACACACCCTCCCTTTCCTCTGCCCCAGGTGAATGGCAGCGAGCAGACAGTGGTTGCCTTCTTCATCATGCCAGCTCGGACCAACAATTTCAACGTGGAAACCCTTAAGGGCCAAGCCGTGCGCAAGCAGCTTTGGTCAGCAGCCCTCAGCCCGGCATCCCTGCCGCTCCCACTCCCAGCTGTGTGCTTTGGGTCCCCCGTTTCTCCTGGAGTCTCCGTTTTGTCATCTGTGACATGATCAACCCATCCCCCACCTGATTCCCAGCAAAGTTACTTGCTCCAGATGCCTGCAACACGGGGGCAGTACGAAGTCGCAGTCGCAGGCAGGACAAGTGTGACAGCATGACCAGGGCTCTGGTATCAAGCTGGCGAGATCCCGCTCATGCCTCTGTCCTGCTCTGGCTTTGTGACTTTAGGCAAACCACTCCCCGTCTTCAAGGCTCAGTTTCCTCATCTGTAAAAAACACCTATTAGCCATCAGCTATTTCTTGAGCTCCTACTGCGTGCCAGGTGCTGTTCTAGGCACTGGGAACACAGCTGTGAGGCAGAAAGATAAAATCCCTGCCCTTATTGTGTTCACATTCTAGAAAGTTCTATAGAAAGTGCTCTGGCAAAAAAAAGCAGGACTGGAATATGAGACAGGGTTGTCAGGACAGGCCACACTGAGTAAGTGCCAGCAAGTAGAGACCAAGAGAGGAAACAAGGGAGGAAACCCTGTGTGTATCTGGGGAACAGCATTTCAGGCAGAGGGAATGGCAAGTGCAAAGGCCCTGAGGCATGTTTGAGAAACAGCAAGGAAGCCAGCGGGGCTGAAGCAGAGTACCCTAGGGAGATGGGGTAGAAAATGAGGCTAGAGCTACGAGAGGACCATAAACAGAGGAATGTCAATGAAGTTGTAGCGTGGCACTCTGCTAGCTTTACTTGTGTCCATACATTTTCCTCTCTCAGAATGTAACTTTCCCTTTTTATAAAATGGGGCTTAGCATCACGACTACCAGGACTAGCCTAAGTCCTAATAATAGCTGACATTTTTGGAAGGCTAACTGTGTGATGGGCACTGTGCACTTTTTGTCATGACCTCATCGAATTCTCACTGCAAACCTTTGAGGTTGCTTCTATTTTTATCCCCATCTGACAGATGAGGCATTGAAGTCAGAGAGGGAAGGCCACCTGTCCCTGGCCGCAGAGCTGATGCAAAGCACAAGGGATCCGAGCTTTCCAGGGCCTATTCCCTGAGTCTCCGTCCTCCAGCCAGAAATATCCAGAGCTTCTCTGCTCAGACCTCAACTTCCCAGCTGCCCCAGAAGCCTAACAATAAATGGCAGCTGGTCTATAAGTGATGTTGTCGCTCTGCTCCTTCCAGGGATACGGCCAACACAGTGAAGGAGAAGTTTGGGAGGAAGCTTTATGAATCCTTGCTGGTGTGAGTGTCCCGCCCTCAGCCCTGCATCCTCCTGGGCTCTAAACCCTTTCATCACCCATTCCCAGATGCATCCCACTGCTCACCTTACAGGGGGAGCCTCCCAGACATGAACAAGATGCTGGACAAGGAGGACTTCACTATGATGAAGAGAGCCATCTTTGCCACGCAGGTATGGTTTGGACTCCTGAGTCGAAAGATGGCGATTCCCAGCAGCCCTGGAGGCAGGTTGCCGTGTTAGCTCTGACCCCAGAGATGGCTGGGAGTTCTGCTTTGTTGGCAGTCCTTATTCAAGGAATCAATTCTGAAGTCAGAAGGGTGTGTGTGAGCTGACTGGTAGAACTTGAATTCCCAGAAGCCTTTAGGGCAGCCTGCTTTCCCACAGCTTATTCTGCCACAGAGGCTTCTGGGAGTTGTAGTTTCTTTGAGTCCTTGGGGATCCATGAACAAAAGGTGCAAGGGACCTTAAACTAAAGTCAAGATAGCCACAAAAGGAGAGCTGCAACTTGCAGCTAACCCTGGGCCTTGCTGCAAGCAACCTCCGCCTCTTCCCCCAGAGACTGCTGGGAGTGGTAGTTTTGTTGGGCCTCTAGGGATAGAGCCAGGTCAGCTAAAAAAAATTATTTCGGGACTTCCCTGGCAGTCCAGGGGTTAAGACTCTGTGCTTCAAATACAGGGGGTGCGGGTTCGATCCCTGCTTGGGGACTAAGATCCCACGTGCCGCATGGTGCAATCAAAGAAGAAGAAAAAACAACAAAAACAACGAAAAACAACAGTTATTCACTGAAGAACATTGAAAACTTTCAGCAGCTACTGTTTCTTATCCCACTGGTTGTGTCTTAGTCTCCAAATACCCCTGGGAGTTGTAGCTTCTTTGGATACCTGGGGTTAATTAGATGGGTGGGAAACCTTAGAGAAGATTAGGAGTCACGAAATGAGAACCACAACTCCCAGCAGCCCCCAGGGCTTTCTGCTACCTTGACTCTTCCCTTGCCCCAGAAACTTCTGGGAATTAGAGTTCTTTTATTCTCTGGAGTCAAGGGTTTTTGGTACCTATAGTCAGGGTTGGTGATTTCCCCCAATCTTGGGGAATGGAAACCAAGACAGCCAAGTTGCACAAACAAGGTGTGAATTGTTTCTGGCCAAACTATAATTTCCAGTAGTTCCTAAGGCAGTCGGCCTCACTGAGGATGTTTCTGCCATGGGGCTGCTGGGAGTTGTAGTTTCCTGGGCTCCTGGAGTCAGTAAACTGAAGATGAATAGATCTTTTTTTTTTTTTTTTTAATTAATTAATTAATTTATTTTTTTTCCGAACCCAGGCCTCTCCCGTCTGCGGCCTCTCCCGTTGCGGAGCACAGGCTCCGGACGCGCAGGCTCAGCGGCCATGGCTCACGGGCCCAGCCGCTCCGCGGCATGTGGGATCCTCCTGGACTGGGGCACGAACCCGTGTCCCCTGCATCGGCAGGCGGACTCTCAACCACTGCGCCACCAGGGAAGCCCCTGAATAGATCTTTTAATGAGAGGAATAATGGGACAGCTGCAAAGAACTATATATCCCAGCAGCCCCTGGGACTGCTGTCACACTAGCTCTGTCTTCCTCCAGTGGCTCTTGGGAATTGTGGTTTCTTTGGGCCTCTTTTGAGGGTGGAGGTGGAGAGAATACAGGATGGAGAGTAAAAGGAACTTGGAGAGAAAGAGATCCAGGATTTTCATAAGAAAACTATAACTTCCGGCAAGCAGCCCCTGAAAGGCACAGCCCCCATCAACTGCTGGGAGTTACAGTCCCTTTGGGTTTCTTTGATGAAAGCCCAGCGTACAGAACAAGATAGCTACAACTCCCTCTAGTCTATGAGGCATGTTAACACTGGCTCTGCCTCTAAGACAGCTGGGATTGTAGTTTCTTTTCGGCTTATGGTGGTTAAAGGGAAAAGAAAACCTTTACAGATAGAGCCAAGTAGGAAATCTACAACTCCTGGTAATCTCTTGGGTTTGTTGCTCCACAACCTGATGGGAATTGTCTCCTTAGATCCCCAGGATGAGCATGGCTCATGGGGAAGTAGGAAGCCCTCTGTCCCTTCCCTGACCCCCCCACCCCACTTGTGGCCCCTACAGCGGCAGTCTTTCCCTCCTGTGTGCACCCACAATATGCTGGACGACTCCTCAGATCCTATTTTGACCACCATCCGCCGAATTGGCCTCTTCAATAGTAGTGCCGACAGGGTCAAGGTGAGGGCACTGGCCAGGGTGGGTTGGGCATGGGGGGGTGGGGTGGTGCTGGGGAGGGCGGTGATATGGGGGCTGGAGCCTGAGCCTCGCATTCCCCATCTCCCCTGGTATGTCAAAGGATTGCAATGTTTAGAAAGAACCTTTGCTTCTGAGGCAGACTTGGATTCCAGTCTTTGTCCTGACTCTGTCTTGTGTGGCTTTAGACAACTTTTTCATCCTCTCTGGGATCCCCAGGGAGTAGCTAAATAAGGTGCTCGGGCTGAGCCCTTGTTTTCCACTGCCAGGTGATTTTTCACCCGGAGTTCCTCTCCTCTACGAGCCCCCTGCTCCCTGTGGACTATGAGGAGTTTGTCCGCGGCTGCCACCTGGGCGTCTTCCCCTCCTACTATGAGCCTTGGGGCTACACACCAGGTGAGTTCAGCGTCTGGCATGATCCCAGGACAAGGGACTGGCCCTTCCTGAGCTCCAGACTCCTCCTTTGCAAAACAGGAACAATGGAAACAAGTCTGTTCATGTGTTTTTGTGACACAGTAGCTCATGTGAGTAACTAGAGGGCTGATATCAGGGTTCACACGTGATTTCTCCCGATTTGCTACTGTTTGGTTCCCCAAAACAACAACAGCTAAATGCACAGCTTGTTCTCTAACAATCAAGCTACTTTCATATGTTTTTAAGGCAAAATAAATACCACATTTGCTGTAATATTTCTTAAATGATGAGTGATTTGACAAGTTTGCCAGTTTCATCCACGGTTAAAATGGTGCATAGGTTTTGTGTGACCAGCTCCAACCCTATTTTTCCCATAAGCCTTGTTATATGTAGCGCCTACTTTCGCAGCTTACAGAGGTTTTTAGAAACACTTATATAAAAATTATAATAAACTCCTTGAAGCATTTCTCAGCGTTATTTAAGGGAGTAAGCGAGGTGTAGTAGGTGCTCTGTACACAGTGATAGTAATAATGAGAGACCTTGTCTTACCTCTTGTCAAAACAGACTGTAAAGCTATGACAACCAAAACAGTGCAGTCTGGCACAAAAAGGTGTCTTATAGGTCATGAGGATAAATTAAAATGGTAGACATTGGCCCAGAATACCGCGCTCAATAAATTTGCATCCTCCTTACCCAATTATGGACTCTTCCTTACCCTGAGGCCTTGGGGCAAATGAATTCCCTTTTCTGAGCCTAGTAGCTTCCCCTCTAAGGAATAGGGACTATCATACTTTAATGCACAGCCTAATTTGTCTGGTTCCTGACTTGCGCGGCACAGCGCCCGGCTCTTATTAAAGGCGCCAATAGAGGGCGCCATTGGGGCTTTCACTGGGATTTAAGGCAATAAAGAGGGGCAAGCTAAGCGGACCTTTCTCACGCCTTCCCGCAGCTGAGTGCACGGTTATGGGTATCCCCAGTGTCTCCACCAACCTTTCTGGTTTCGGCTGCTTCATGGAGGAACACATCGCAGACCCCTCAGCTTACGGTCAGCGCCCAGAATGAGAGCCGGGACTCTTGGATCCTGGGAAGGAGGGGCGTGGTCTCTTGGGTCACTAAGAGAGGAGGGGGTGGACTCCTGAGTCCCAGTGGGAGGAGGCGTCCTGGTGTCCGCAGAGTCCCAGAGACAATGAAGGTTTCCCCAATCTGTTTTCTGAGACTCTTCCTGGCCCCGACAGGCATCTACATTCTGGACCGGCGTTTCCGAGGCCTGGATGATTCTTGCTCGCAGCTCACCTCCTTCCTCTACAGTTTCTGCCAGCAGAGCCGGCGGCAGCGCATTATCCAGCGGAACCGCACGGAGCGCCTCTCCGACCTTCTGGACTGGAAATACCTAGGCCGGGTATAATTCCCCTCCCTGTCCTCTGCTGTGAATAAGTCACTTACGGCTCTGGGTCTCTGATTCCCCGTGCCTCGAAAGCTGGCGCAAAGGGCATGGTCTCTTCCTATTTGTAACGCTTGCTGTCCCTTTAAGAAAAGAATCAACTTTCAGACTGGAAGACCACCGAGGTGGGAAGTTCTCTAATTGCATAAGGGTGCGGCCAAAGAGGTACCTGACTGGAGAGTTCCGCCCCTGTTAAAGGAGTGTGGCTCAGAGACTGTCCATTCACAGCTCTGCTTATCTGCATAAGGGGTGGAGCCTGACAGATGGATGATTGGCAGAGGGGCCAACTGGAAACCACCGCAGGTTGTGCTCGTCTGCATAAAACGTGTAACCAGGGTTCACCCCACCTCCAAACCTGCTGGGGGCGGGGTCAGGCTCCTGACCCCTGATGCCCACTCCTCTTCTTTCCCCCCAACAAGTACTACATGTCTGCGCGCCACATGGCGCTGGCCAAGGCCTTTCCAGAACAGTTCACCTACGAGCCCCACGAGGCTGATGCGGTAAGTGGATCCGGGGGTCTCTCTAGGGGGGGCCAGGAGCTAGAAGGGTGGGGTGAAGCAGGGTGTCCCTCCTGGAGTTGCAAGGCCTCAAGGACGCTGGACGCCCAGGCAGGCTGTAGAGGCCTGTGCTCACTATGCGGTTTGTGCCCTCACCTCCGTACGCAGACCCAGGGCTACCGCTACCCGCGGCCAGCCTCAGTGCCACCATCGCCCTCACTGTCGAGACACTCCAGCCCGCACCAGAGCGAGGATGAGGAGGAGCCCCGGGACGGACCACCCGATGAAGATGGCGAGCGCTACGACGAGGACGAGGAGGCTGCCAAGGACCGGCGCAATATCCGCGCCCCGGAGTGGCCGCGCCGCGCCTCCTGCACGTCTTCAACCGGCGGGAGCAAGCGCGGCTCGGTGGACACAGCGCCCTCCAGCTCAGTCAGCACCCCCAGCGAGCCCCTCAGCCCCGCCAGCTCCCTGGGCGAGGAGCGCAACTAAGTCCCCTGACCCGCACTCCCCTGCCAACCCTGCCTCCCTTTATCTTGAGGGTGGATGCAGAATGGCGCTGTCCCTAAACTCCACTCCAGATCCCTAGCCCTCTGTGGGGTCCACAGCCCCACCCCCTCCGCCATACACTCCAGCCCCTCTAGCTCCTCTCTTGAAATCCCAAACAGTCCAGAATCCTCAACGCCGTGCCTTTCTTGGGTTCCAGAATGCATAATCTGTGCCCTGGAGTCCCCCAGGCCATCCCAGAGGCCAGGAATCTGCCATTATCCTGCCGTGGTGCCAGAGGTTTTCAGAAACTTGCTCTGTTGCCTTCTATGCTGGGGCTCCTTGAGCCCCTTGCGGCTTGCTAATTTTACAGCATACAGAGCCTGCCATGCCCAGGCCTGGCCCGGGGCCACCAAGCACTGGAAACCACGTGGAGTCCCTGCTAATGAGACAATCAAGTCCAGAGCTGGGGCACTTTCAGGGACTTAATGCAGGTTAACTCCAGAACTCGGGCTCCAGGCCAGTGCACTCGTGTTTACTCTGATTTAGCCCTCCCTGGGGTGTCCGGCTCTGCCTGGAGGATCCCTCCACCCCTGCTCCCTTCTTCCTCTGCACTTTGGCCAAGCAAGTGGGGGCAGAACCACTTGGTTTCTCATTCCTACTGGAGAACAAGCTGTCTTGGTCTAGATGCCTTTCTGGACCAGACCCTACTCCTTCTTCCCTGAGTCTGAACTCTTCCCCATATCTCTAAACTCCTGCGCCCTACAGGGAATCCCTCTGCTGAGGACAACTGGCTGCCTTCCCCAGTACCTGCACACATAATCCCCAACCGCTAGACCCACCATGAAACCACTGGATTCTAGGTCCCAGCTGCCAAATTTAGAACCTCGCCACTTTGCTGCATCCTGGTCCCTTCCCTCTGGTCTAGAACTCAGCCCACTGGTTTCTAGAACCTCCATATTTACCTCGAGGCTCTTCCATCCCTAAGCTGTGCCCTGCCCCCAGCTTTGGTGAAAGGGAGGGGCCCCTCACGTGTGCTGTGCTGTGTCTGCTGCCCTTGGTTTGCAATTGGGAGGGGGGAGGGCAGAAGGGGTGTGATTGAAGTGTGTCCAGAGATGAAAAAATACATCTATATTTAAGAATCTCAGGTCTAGTCTGACCGGAGGGCTTGGTGGGCCTCAATCCTGGCCCCACCCTCCTCTTCCTTCCCTCTTCACCTCTTGATTCCTCCCTGTGCCCACTGCTGGGTCCCGGTTCTCTTGTTTCATTCTACTGTCTTAGAGACTTGGATTGCCACTGGATTCCAGTGTTATTTCAAAGGAAGGCAACTCTCTTGTTTTTGACTCGACTTGCAAGTGGCGAAGTTGGCTCAGGCTCTTAAATTCCTCAGTAGCACTAGCCATATGCAAGGGCTCAACAGCCACTGTGGCCACGTGGCCCATGGCTACCCTATTGGACAGCACAGATACAGAACACTTCCATCACTGCAAAAAGTTCTGTTGGACAGCACTGGCTTAGAGCATGTTTCTAGGACCCTGGCCTCTGGACTTTGGCCCTACTGTCCCCTGGATGACTCTACTTTTGGAAAAAAATCTTTTTCTCCTTTCAGTTCTAATCATCCCTAGGCTACACGTGCATCTCTGAAATCAATCGCTTTTCAGGGGAGTAGAAAGCTCTGATTGTTTGAATTTGGATGTGTGATCATCTGTTAGAGCCGCAGTGTTTGTGACACCCAAGAGTCCCCTCCCCCACCGGAATTACCAGCAGGAGAGGCGGAGGTTGGAACAGCTGTATAGCAGCCATTTCCTCTTAGATTCAGCTACCGAAAATAGGATGGGGTAGGGGGGTCAGAGTTGACATCGTTTTATTGCTTGGACCCAGCAGCTGCTTAAGTCATCTTCGAGCTTCTTCAGTTCCCATTTGGATAATTTCACATCCCCTTTCTGTCTGTGCTGAGCCCCGAACCCCTAGCTCAGCACCTTTCACATCATGTACCCTCAGCTGCTCAGACCCACTGGCCAGGTTCTACCTATTACGCGCCTTGAATTCCACACCTGTAACCAACAGCCTTTGGAGGTCAGACCTGGGTGTGCCTCCCGGTTATCATGGGTAATTTACACAGTTTGTCTCAACTTACCCATATAAAGGAGCTCACATTTCTACTTAGCCTCCCAGAATCGAGGCAGAGTACTTTCAGAGCTTGGCAAGTGCCTAGCAACATAACTCATGTGAACCAGTTTCTCATTACTGATCTCCTTAACAGCTGTCTGCTTCCAGCTAGCAACCCCAGGTTTTACTAGACTCTCCCTGGAGTCTGGGCTCTACCATCTTAGGAGGGGCAGTTAACAGCCTAGCAAAGCAGAAAACCCACTACAGCAACACCCCACAGGTGTTATTATGTCTTAGAAGTAGAGCGCCAAACTCCTCTCTCCCTGCCAGCCCAGTGCAGCCAGAAGCCTTGTGAAAACAGATCCCACCTTTTTTCCCAGGATACACACATAAAACCACTAGCTGCTGCAAAAAGCTTTATTGTTTCCATTTGGTCCAAGGCTTGGGAGAGGGCTCCAGTGTGGTTAGCAAGCTGCCTACTGGCTGCAGAGAGGGGCTTCAGGCAGAAGCCCTGACACCAGAGGGGCTCCTCAAAGGCCACCGGGCTCCGGAGGCTCCTAATCGTGCTTGAGGGTGAGCCTTTCGAAGAGATACTCGCCCAGCCCAGCCTGGGGACCAGCCAGCCTGCGGAGGTTGGTCAGGTGGTCACCCATCTTCTTGATGAGTTTCACCTCCTCATCTAGGAAGTGGCTCTCCAGGAAGTCGCAGAGCTGAGTGATAAAAGAGGAGAAAATGTTGCCACGTACAGATTTAACAATGTGACAGGTGGGGGAAGGAGGCTCAGAAGGAAATCTGCCCAATCAAATGAGGCCAATGCTTAGTATGTAAGCATCATTCCAGGGAAGGTCTTATAGACATGACTGGAGATATACTTACGTGGGGGTCTGCGCGGGCACAAGCCAGGGCATGCAGATCCAGAAGGGCCTGGTTCAGGTTCTTCTCCATTTTAATGGCGGCTTCCATAGCGTCCTGAGTTTTACCCCACTCATCTTGAGATGGCTTCTATACCGAAAACAAACGGCTCAGTACTAGCCACATACTCTGGAAAGGACTAAAAACTAATTTTCCAGTAGTTGCGAGAGTAGAGGGCTTAAAAGGAAAAAAACGTCTAAGAGTTTGTATCTATCATTCCCCAGTGTCCTATAACTACAGGTCCCAGGATACTACACGCTGCGCTCTAGACCGCCACGTCATGGGAGAACTGGGTGCGCCTCGATCTCCGGCTGTAATAACCCACAAAAGACTGAACTCAATCTCCGCGAGGCCTACGCGGTGCCTAAACCGCTACAGTCAAGGGGCCTCTAGTGCAGGGACTGTTGGGAGATGTAGTCCAATGTCCACACACTATTTACCTGCACGTCCTGGAAGAGGGCGCGGCCGCCGCGTTGGTTTTGCATTTTCAAGAGACGCTTGGCGCTCTCGTGCTTCTCTTCGGCCAATTCGCGGAAAAAGTGGCGCACGCCCTCCAGAGCCACATCGTCGCGGTCGAAATAGAAGCCCTGCGGGAAGAGATGGCGGGAACAATGGTTAGCAGGAGGCGAGGCCAGGCATGCGGACTCCGCCTCTGACTATCCAACAGGACAAAGAAGGCCAGCGCGTGCGCAGAGGGCCGGAGGTGCGCAGCTGAGGGGAACTTGGGCTGGGGGCGTCCTGGGGACCCTCACCAGAGAGAGGTAGGTGTAGGAGGCCCGCAGATGCATGTTGACCAGGCGGTTGACGGCGGCCTCCACCTCGGTAGAATAATTCTGACGAATCTGGGAGCTCATGGTTGATCGGTAATAAGGAGTTCGGCTCAAAAAATGGTGTTGGCTGGTCCCGGTGACCGAGGACAGCTGAGTGGCTGACTCCGAAGGTTGGAGGGTGGATAGATGAGTGGCTGACTCCGAAGGTTGGAGGGTGGTCGGAGGCTGGAAGAAAGGGCGACCCTGGGTCTGTTCCGTCCAAACACTGTTGAAGCAAGAGACAGATCCGGGGAACCGCCGAGCGCAATGAAAACGGTTGGCGCCAAGGCGGCTTCTTTTATAGCGCGCAGGCCCTCGGAAGTGGGACGGCCAGGGAGAGCAATCGGCCAATCTGAGGTGGTGCGAGGCGGGGCCTGGAGCCCACGCGTGACCAATCAGGAGCATATAGGACTTCCACACCCCCCCCCGGAGGTGGGGAAGTCACGCGCCTGTAGGCGACGGCTGTTGTGAAATGGGGAATGGGGGGGTGGGGGTTTTCGCGGGATGCAACAGCTCTGGGGCTAATTCTGGGAAGTCAAGTGATTCTGGGGGGCTGGGGGTGGGGAGGGAGACTCTCTAGTAGATGAAAGATTAATGAGGACACTGGGAACCCTGGAAAATAATGATTCCTGGGTCCTGGGGGTGTCTCAGGAAAGTAGATCGGATTCTGGTGCTGTGTCAGGGCACGGACTTTACTGGAACCCTGGGGGCGTTCCTCAGAGGTGCGGAAACCTCCAGATGACTGGGGTTTGCGCTGGGAGATAAGGGGGTACCCGGATCCTTGAGAAGTTTGGAAGGCTGTGAGATGATATTTCTGGAACCTTGGGTCTCTCTCTGGGAGGACCTGGAGCCTTGGGGTTCAAAGGTGGGGGGAGTTTCTGTAGCTTTAGAGTTCACAGTGGAAGTCCATATTTTTCTGGAAACTTCCCCGGGGGGGGGCGGGTAGGGCGATCTTTAGGCCCTTGAAGTGATCTGCGAGATTAAAAGGACAGTTGTAGAGCCCTGCTGTTCAGCCCCGGAGTGGGGGAGAGGGATGTTTCCAGAAGGCTAGTAGGGGCTTTTTAAAGAGGTCAGGGGTCTTGGAGAGCCTTTTGGAGCCCTCGAAAGATTGTCTGAGCCTCTTGGAATACCTAGGGGCTATTTTAGGGGCTCACTTTTTCTGGAAGCTGAGATGGGGAGGGGTGAAATGACACTGGAGTTTTGGGGGTCCCTCTGAGGCTGCACTTCGTGGAGATGACTTTGAAGGAAGCCAGAGACTGGGAATTCTTTTTGACTCTGAAGCAGCCTCGCTGAAATTGTCCCTGTCTTGCCTGACACATGCTCCTTCAAGATCACGGAGAAGTACTGAGTCCTGGTGAAACAAGGAGGGTCTGGGGACCTATGGATGGGATGTCTGTCTTTAACCAACGGACATTTTTAAAGTGTGTCTGGTCCAGGCTGGTGCCTGGGTGGCAGAGCTGGCTGAAGGAGCCCTCCAGGAGCTCCCACTGTGGTTGTTTGCGGGGAAGGAGAAACAAAGACAGGACTTTGACCCTCTTTCAGTGCCCTAATGGAGGCAGCTGTTCGGCTGGGGCAGGAAAGCTGAAGCCGCTGGGGCGTTGGGAGCAGAGGTCAGGGCTCACCTTGCAGAGAAGCCTCTCCAAGCAGCGCGGGCAGGGTACTCCCTGATCAAGGGGACGCCAGTCAGGCTGGTATCTGGGGTCCTCAAGGGGTGTCTGGACCAGTGGCCAGGAGAGCAGCCGTGCTGAGTCATGCTGAACTCAGCTCTGGAAGGGGCTCCCGCAGAGGGGCGGGGTGGAGCCCGCTCGCTGACCTCATCTACTTTGGGTGGACTGCAGTCTGCCTGCGACCCGGAGAACTAGGCCTGGCTGGGCCCCAAGTCTGCCCCCCTCCCCCAAGGTGCCACCTTGAGTGCTTTGTCTCAAGGCACTGTCTTTTTTAGTTCCCTTGATGGTTTCCCTGGGCTCCCGCCTGTGGCCATATTGTCCCCTCTCTCTGGGTGGTGACTCAGTCTCCCCTCACTTCTGTCTTATCTGACATCTCTCCCCTGACTTGAAGTCTCTGGGGCAAGCCTCTGGGGGAGGGGCAGTTGCCCCAGGCACACAGTCACAATGGGGTCTGAGTTACTCATTCACCAAATTTCATACCTCAGCCCAAAGACCTTTAGCCTGGGAAAGGAGAGGTGACCTGGGAAGTGCTCACAGGTGGAGGGAGAGGAAGGGGTGAGATAAAGATTATCTGAAGAAGGTGGGGGGAATCAGGGAGGATGGGAGAAGACAAGTGACCCAGGGAAACAGGGAGAGAGAGACAGGGGGACAGAAAGACCCAGAGAGGGACAAAGAGACAGGAACAGAGACAGAGAAGGGGACAGAAGGACCCAGAGAGAGGGGGATGGAGAGCCAGAGGGGTGGGACTTCCCTGGTGGTGCAGTGGTTAAGAATCCGCCTGCCAGTGCAGGGGACACGGGTTCGAGCCCTGGTCGGGGAATATCCCACATGCCGCAGAGCAACTAAGCCCACGAGCCACAACTACTGAGCCCGCCTGCCCTTGGGCCTGCATGCCTCAACTACTGAAGCCCGCGCGCCTAAAGCCCATGCTCCGCAGCAAGAGAAGCCCAGGCACCGCAATGAAGAGTAGCCCCCGCTCACCGCAACTAGAGAGAAAAAAACCTGCGCATAGCAACGAAGACCCAACGCAGCCAAAGAAAGACAGCCAGAGAGGTGACAACCAACTGTGACTCTCCGAGTGACCTTATTCTCTGTAATTCCCTTTTCTGATTCTCCTTCTGTGGCTCAATCTACTGTGCCTCTTTGTGAGCGCAGCATCTTCCCAGGGGGCCGCCCCTCTCCTGGAGGGCCCTTCCCATTTACGGGGCCACACCCTGGACGACTCCTCCTCCTCCTCCAGCCCCTCCCTCCACAACCTGTCAGTCTCCAGCCTGTGCGTCTCCTCTGCAACCACACAGCTCAAGCTCAGGCCTCCCCTGGAGTCCTCCCTTGGACCCTCTCTCCAGCCTCCTCAGCCTTCCAGCCTCCAGGGCCTTCCCCAAAAGGCTCCAGAGCCCTCCCCTGCTTTCCTAGTCCTCCCGAGGTCTATCCCCCTCCAGCTTCTTCCCCATTTCTCCACCTCAGTAAATGTGCAACTTCCTGTGGTCCCATATGGTGGAAGCTTCCAGGCCCTAGTTCCCAGGGTCCAGGAGGCTGCTTTGCACCCTGCTACCCTGATATCCACCCCCCACCC
>NW_020175468.1:2594839-2619052 GCF_003031525.2 Neophocaena asiaeorientalis asiaeorientalis
CGGGTCTGGGCCTGGCACAGTGCTGCCTCTAACACAGTACCCTAGGCTGTGACACATGAGTCATGTGATCTCGAGCCACCTCGGTTCCCCTCAGGACTGTGGGCTCCTTAAGGGCAGGGCCAAGACTTAACTCACCACCTACCCATAGAGGGCACCAGGCAACCTCAGAATAAGATGGGTCAGCACGTGAAGCCTGGCCTCCTGCGACAGCCAGGAAGTGGGCCCAGTGACTCAGACTCTGAAAGTGTGGCCCGAAAGAGGTTTATTGCCCCCCGAAGACCACTCCTCCCCACCCCACCCCAATAATTACAAAAGTAAGAAAAATGCCCATGGCCCCCAGTCCCCACCCCTCCCGGAAAATGCCATAATTTATGCAGAAAAGACACAGTCCAAGGCCGCTGGTGGCCTCAGCCCATCTTCTTCCAGATGGTAAGCGAGGCAGTGAGTACTCCGGCCACGAAGATGGTCACTGTCTGCCACGTGGGTGTCCCAAAGTAGGAGAGGAGGCCGTCCTGGGGATAGGGACATGAGGCACTTCAGCAGCTCAGCCAAGGGGCAGGCCCTGGGCCAGCACGTGAGGGGTCACAGAGAGGTCAGAGGGCATGAGTGGGGGCAAGGGCCTAAGATTAATGGTACTAAAGAGTTGGGGGCCAAAGAGTTATCATAGAACTTGAGGGATTCCGAAGGAAGTAGAGGCACCAGGGAGGGCAGAAGGCGCTAGTCGGGTCGAACTTGAGGGATTCCGAAGGAAGTAGAGGCACCGGGGAGGGCGGAAGGCACTAGTCGGGTCAGAGGTCACCAAGAGGTCAAGGGTCATGGAGAGGTCAGTGGGTGCCATATGAATCAGGGTTGATCAGACATGTAAGAAAACGCATTACAGAGTACATCTGATGATCCGAAAATGGGGAGGGGGGCACCACTGTGGTGGGCTCAGGAAGGCCCAGGGGTCCCAGAGGAGTGGGGGATTGGATGGGGTTAGGGGCCTCACCCAACCACCCTGGTCCTGGATCCAGCCCAGCAGCCGCTCTCGAAGGAAGTCCAGGGTCCAGCCCATGATGGTCCTGATCAGCTGGGGCACCTTGGTGCACAGGGCCTGCAGGGAGTGGGCTGGGCCTTAGGGACTAAGCCTTGTCCTCACTGCCTGGGGCCGTGGCCCCCAGCCTCCTTTCTCAACTCTCTGCCTCCCCTCCTGCCCTTCTGCAGTCTCTTTTCCACTCACAGTCAGAATGAGCTTCATAAATTGTAAAGTGGATCTGGTCACTGTCAACTTCCCTGCTCACAAACCATCTATGGCTCCCTAGTACCTCTGGGATAAAAAATCAAAAGCACATCTTGGCCCACAAGGCTCTGTGTGAAGCCTCTGACCTGATCACATTCCAATTTTCCTCTTCTTTTCTGTGCCTCACTGCCCTTCTTCCATATCTTTTTTTCTTTTTTAATTTTAAACTTTTAAAATTTTTTCTTTGGCCACTCCACACAGCTTGTGGGATCTTAGTTCCCCGACCCGGGATCGAACCCGTGCCCCCTGCAGTGGAAGCACGGAGTCCTAACCACTGGACCGCCAGGGAAGTCCCACCCTTCTTCCGTATCTTCATTCCCACCAAATTCTTAACCTGCTTCAGGACCTTTGTACATGGACATTAGACCTCACAGCTCAGGTCTAATGTCACCTCCCCAGAGAGGGCTTTCTGACCTTCAGACCAGGTAAGGCCTGACGCCTGCTCTTCAACTCCCTAAGCTTCCCTACTCAGCCTTTATCTCGCTGCTTCTCACCTGCTGTCCCCAGCTCCACACGGAGCCCTACCATCACCCTGACTGCTGTCCCCCTCACCTCTAACATTCAAGCCCCATCAGCTCAATCTTGCAAACACATTAAGAAATCTACTTCTCCACCTCCAATGCTGCCCCCTGACTCCAGGTTAGTCTTCCGTTAGCCAGGACTATTACAGGTACCTCTTTGTCAGCGTCCCAGTTTTTGCCCTTGTGCCCCATAATCCATTTTTCTACCCAAAAGGGCAAAAATAATTTGCTGGGCTTCCCCTCCCCCAATATTTTACAATGAGAATCTTCAGAGAGAAAAGTTAAAAAAATTTCTAAGCGTACAGGCACATACACACAACCTAGATTCTACAATTAACATTTTGCTCTCCTTGCTTGAAAAGTCTTTTCTATTTATAAATCAGGTCACCTCACTCTCTTGTTTAAAACGAGCCAATCACTCCTGTCACACTCAGAGTAAAGCTAGTCTTTACAGCGGCCCATAAGACCCTCGCAATCTGCCCTCATCTCTCACCTTCTCCCCCCCTCACTCTGTTCTAACCACATGGGCATCCTCATTGCCTACAACACACTAGGCTTGGCCCTACCTCAGGGCCTTTGCATGTTCTGCCCCTCTACGGGATGCCTTTTCCCCCATCTTTATACAATATATCACTGCATCTTTCTTGTCATTCCAACTTAAGCTTTCACGTCACCTCCTCTTAGAAGTCTTTCCTGACCACTTTGCCCAATCACGTCACCCTAGTTTACTTCGCTCAGCACTCATCATACGACGTGGGCTCCCTGAGAGCAGGGACCTAGCCTTTTCTGTTCTGTGTCCTGGGTGCCGAGTACAGGTCACACACACCATAGGCCCCATAAATGTTTGTTGAATGAATAAATGAATGAAAAAGCAGACAAGCGGTCCATAGCTGCCTCTCTCCATTCCCTCTGTGGTTACTGGGCTGCCACAGGGGTTGACCTCACGAGTCCCAGGTCCTCATAGGGGAGCCTGCCTGGGCTCACAGCCCTGCAGCCGCCCACCTTGAGCACCAGTTTGCTGGCAAAGTAGAAAAGGGCGACAACCCGGCCCCAGTTGAAGTTGCCGTCAGAAAACATTTCGGCCGCCACTCGGAAAAAGACCTCTCGGGGGGAGTCTGTGTCCACGGCCGCGATCATCCTGCAGGAGAGAGGAGAGCCAGTGCTGGGGAGGGAGGATCAGGTGGAGTGTGGAAACTCTGGTGTCCACCCCATACCAAAGATAAGGAAACTGAGGCCTGAGCCAGGAAGCCATCATGGGGGAGAGCCACGAGGTGGACATTGAGGAAACTGGGGAAAATGACTCCCTGAAGGAGAGTTTCAAGATCCTAGGGCAGGGGAGGGCTGGGAGTCCAGAGTGCTGAGTTGAGTGGTGGGGCCCTGGACCCCTGGGTCTGACGGAAAAGGGGGCTGTGGGCCTGGACTCCAGGCTCCCAGGGAAAGTGGGGGTTGGGAGCTGGGACTCCTGGGTTCTGAGGGAGAAGGGGCTCACTGGCTGGACTCCTGGGTTCCAGGGACCACACCTCTGCAGCTCCATGTTACTGTCCAGTTCATCTCCAATGCGCTTGAGACACTCGCTCAGCTTCTTGGTGGATGCATCCTGGGGCGCCTGCTCCAGGCCCAGCTCGGGTGTCTCTCCCCCCATTCGCCCTGCTCGATCCTGGATGAAACTAGAGTGGGAATGGAGTTGCAGGGAATGCAGAATCAGAATGGGGCCTCACTCCTCAAATCTGCTCCGCAATAATCAGACCTCAAACTCACCCCTGAAGCAAAAGGGCCCCTGTCTTCATGATCTGCTCAGAGCTGGTGGGCCCTAGAGGAGAAAGGAGGTAAGAGGTGCCTGGACTCTTGGGTCCTAGGGGGATCCAGGGAACTGGAGTGGCTTATGATCCCTGAGGGAGGACAACGCTAGGGGACCCTGCATTTCTGGGTCCCTGGTAGATAAAGTGCCTGGGGGCCCAGGCAGCTGAGTCCCTGATGGAGAAAGAGGCAGGAGTCCTGGGCCTGTATCCTTCATTCTTCCGGGGGAGGAGGCTGAGGGAACACTTCATGCAACCAGACCCCTGGCCTGAGGGGACTGAGGGGAGACCCGCCCCTCCCACCAGGAAGTGGTGCCGGCAACAAGCCCGGGCCTGCCCCGTGGGCTTGGATTATGGGGTTCCCCAGCTTCTCGGGGGTCCGAAAGCGCCAGACAGGAAGGGATCCGGACGCAGAGGCCAGAGAGCCCGGGACCCCGGGAGTGGGTGGAAGCTGGCAGCGCCGGATCCCGGAGTTTCTGCCCCGGAGTGCTTGGCGATCGCACGGCCCCATACCGGCAGGAGGGATCCTGGGGTCGGCCGGCGAGGGGCTCGCCCTCCTCCCGCCCGTCCGCCTCCCGCCTCACCCCCGCCTCTGGGTTGCTCCCCGGACCCGTCCATCACCGCCGCTCCCGCCGCCGCCTCTCGCCGGGTCCGCCCGGGCGGCCGCAGCACGCCCCTGGTCACGTGAGCGCCCCGCTGAGCGTGCGTCCTCTCACGTGATCGCCCCGCAAAATGGCTGCTGCGAGCCGCTGCCCCGCAGGGCTACCCGGACGCAGGACCGCACCTGCCTCACCTGCTCCGGGAAGGCTCGGCCCCTATCACGTGACTGCCCAATCAGCACTCCCCCTTAGGAACTGGTTGTGGCGCCATTCCACCAGGCACGCATTCAATCGCAGTTATAACTTTTATTCATTCATTCATTCCTGCAATATTTTCAAAAGTTTCGGTTGGGACTTGAGCCCTTGCCAGGACAGAAGGAATATCAGAGGCCGAAGATAGGATTCTTTGAGGCAGGACGTTCCAGATGACTAAAGTCTATGAATGTTTATATGTGTTTCTGTGAAAATAAAAAGAATCTGAAGTTCAAAAAGTGATAGATTGTTTCCCATCAGACCTGAACCTTGGTCTTGGTGGTCGTAAGAGGAGGAATAGTAGTACTGAAGCTGTGCTCATGGTGTCTGTTTATATAGCATGTGGGCTAGTTTCAAACAAGGTTGAAAAAAAAAAAAAGTGATAGATTGGTGATAGATTGGCAGGGTGAGGACAGAGAGGCTCCTGGGGTGTCCGAAATGTGCTATATATTTATCTGGGTGGTGATTACTTGGGCATACACATATTTAAAAATTCACTGAGTTGTACACATAAGACGTGCAGTTTACTGTATGGAAATGATTATATCTCCCTTTCAAAAGAAAATAGTAAGAAGAAAAAAGAACTGAGATTAGAAAAATAGGCTGGGGCCAGATGATGAATGGTTTGGGCATATAAGAGAAGGGAATCTATGTCCCAAGGGTGGCTGGGAGCCACGGCAATTGAGGATTATAGGTATCTTAATCCATCAGCCTGACAACACCAGGAATATAGTCTGACAAATTAAAGTTTATTGACCCACTGAGATGATGGAGACCACACAACAGAGAAACCATGGAGCATCTTGACAAAGGAAAAAGGTAGAGTTATTATAGGATTTGGAGGAAGAGTGGAATTTAGGTGATGACTGTATGTTAGGCTCAAAGCCAAGCAGTGTGTGGACTGCAAAAGGAACCAGGGTCCTGTATCCTTGCAAACTACAAGATAAACATAGATGTGTAGTGTTGGGTCCAGAAACCCTTTACTCTGCACCTGGGTTGGAAATCAAGGCTGCTACTATGTATCAAATGACTTCAATCCTACAGGCAAGAGTGGGATGTTTCATTTTTACTGATAGAATTTCCAACAGTGTGAGTAAGAAAGCATGTCCTTGGGAAATAGTGTTTCATGCTAACTTTGAAGCTGGCTTTATTTGTGTCTGTTATTCCAGCCCAATGAATTAGCCCTCCCTCCATCCCAGTTACAGAGAAGGAAGAAAGGGCTTTTAATGCAGCCACAGACCTCTAAATGGTACAGCTATTGAGTAGAGGGGAAAAAACTTTTGAGATAGTTCTGAAGTCAATATTGTTTACAATAATAAAGATACTATATCAGAACTATGAAGTCCACCTCCAAGATGGACCCCAATGATTCTCACCTCCAGGTATTCAGGCCCCTGTGTAGTCTCCTCCCACATTGAATAGGGCTGACAGTGTGACTAACAGGGCGTTGTGGAAATGGCAGTGTAACTTCCAAGGTTAGGTCATAAAAGTCACTGCAGCTTCTGCCTGACTCTCTCTAGGATCACTCACTTTAGAGGAAGCAGCTGCCACATTGTGAGGACACTCAAGCAGTCATCTGCTGGAGAAACACACGTGTCGAGGAACCAAGTCCTCCAGCCCCAGTCAAGCCTTCAGGTGACAGCTGTCCCCACCAACATCCTGACTGCAACCTCGTGAGAGAGCCTAAGCCAGAACCCCACAGCTCAGCCATTCATTGATTTCCAACCCTCAGAAATTGTGTTAGACAATAAACGTTTATTGTTGCTTTAAACTGCTAAGTTTGGGGGCAATTTGTTACACAGCAATACATAACTAATACATCTAGGATAATTATGGCCTATTTATAGATGCAGAAACCAGAGCCCAGAGAAGGAGGTGGATTTGCCAGAATTGTACGGTTCTTGTGGGTGCTGTCATGTCTCCAGCTTGACCTGTGTCACTTGGACAGGGCTTTCTTACTCAGCCCCACTCATAGGCCCCAACCTCCTGTCCCTCCCCTCCAGCCCATCTTCCACATGAACCTAGATGGGTTTTTCTATATCCAGAGCTGGCCCTGGTCCTCACCTGATCACAGCCTTCCCATGGCTCACTGGTAATAGTAAATCTCTCTTACATATTATTATAAGACAATGAATCTAGTACAATCTGTTATTTATTGTATATCCAAAGGGATAAGAGAGAAAATGATGTTTTAAGACTTTCTTTGGGGGGGGGGCATGCCGCATGACTTGTGGGATCTTAGTTCCGAGACCAGGAATGGAACCCGTGCCCCCTGCGGTGGAAGCGCAGTCTTAACACCTGGACCACGAGGGAAGTAACTTAAGACTCTTCTAACAAAGGAAAATACAGTTTATAGGTGTTTTAAAGTTACCGATGTATATTACAAGATGGACATAATCGGTGGGATCTGGGGGTGGCTTACTTGGGTCCTCTGCTTTGCATTCTCTTACAAGGCTATAAAAAAGGTGTCAGCTGAGGTTCTGGTCTCATCCAATGACTCATCTGGGGAAGGATCCATTTCCAAGCACCCATAAATGGTTGTTGGGAAGATCCAGTCACTTGAGAGATGCTGGACTGAGGGCTAGCATCTTGGTTCCTTGTTGGCTGGAACTCCTTTCTTTGCCATGGGACCCCTTCATAGTGCAGCTCACAACACGGCAGCAAGCTTAATCAAAGTGAGCAGGCAAGACTGAAGTCATAGTCTATTATAACCTAGTCTCGGAAGGGACATCCCATCACTTTTGCCATGAGCGGCAGGTCACTAGGTCCAGCACAGTCACAGGAGAGGGGATTATATGAGGACATGAATATCAGGACGTGGAGGTCATTGAGAGCCATTTTAGAAACTGATTACCCCAGAGAAAACTCTAATTTGAAAAGACACATGCACTCCTATGCTCATAGCAGCACTATTTACAATAGCTAAGACATGGAAGCAACCTAAATGTCTATCGATAGATGAATGGATAAAGAAGATGTGATCTATATACACAATGGAATATTAGTCATAAAAAAGAATAAAATAATGCCATTTGCAGTGAAGTAAGTCAGACAGTGAAAGACTAATATCATATGATATCATTTATATGTGGAACATAAAAAAATGATACAAATGAACTAATTTACAAAACAGAAATACACTCACAGACACAGAAAACAAACTTATGGTTACCAAAGGGGATAGTGCAGGGGTGGGGGGAGGAGAGCATTTAGGAGTTTGGGGTTAACAGATATATGCTACTACATATAAAATAGATAAACAACAGGAACCTACTGTAAAGCACAGGGAACTCTATTCAATATCTTGTAATAACCTATAATGGAAAAGAAATGAAAAAGAATATATATATTCAATATATATATAACTGAATGACTTTGCTGTACACTTGAAAGTAACATGACATTGTAAGTTAACTATACTTCAATGAAAGAAAGAAAGAAAAGAAAAGAAAAGAAACTGACTACCACTCCAGGAAAGGAAGAACGCTTTGCACATAGAGGAAGGACAGCAAAGGAGAGGGCTAACGTGTTGTAGATGCTAAGTTATTCAGGGGAAGAGGACCCTGGTGGCTGATCTAGTGAAGGTTCTGGGGTGGAGAAGAGTGAGTAGGATTTGGGGGTTCCACTTCTGCTTAGACATATTAAAAATGAATCCATCTCTCCCACTATAAAAGTTATACCAGATGTTCTGGTTCACTATTGCTGTGTAACAAATCAGCCCAGAGCTTAGTGGCTTAAAACAACAATTATTTTATTATCTTTGATAGGCCTGTGGGTAGTGAAATTGGGAAGGGCTCTCTGGGCAGTTCCAGCTCGGGGTCACTCAGTGTCTGCAGTCAGATAGTGGCTGGAACTGAAAGAGCAGGGAGACTGAAGGGTGTCGGGACCTGGTGGAGCATATATTTTCATGGAGCCTCAAGCCTTTCCATATAGTTTCTTTGTGTGGGATAGCTTGAGCTTCCTTGTAGCTTGGTGGCTTCAGGGCAGCTGAACTACTTGCCTGATGGCTGAAGGTTTCAAGAGTATTTCAGCTAACAAAGAAATTGCATTGCCTTCCCTGATTTGACCTCAAAAATCGTGCAGCGTCACTCTTCTGCCATGTTGCAACAGCTACATATTAGTCATGAGCTCACACCACTTCAGGGGAAGGGGAGCTCGACTCTGCTTCTTAATGGGGGAAGTGAGTGGGGACAGGAGATATCTTTGGAAAATATAAGGTAGAACACCAATTCAGCTGCTTTAGCAAAGACCATGATAACAATGACTTAAACAACACAGAAGTTTATTTCCCTCTCATGTAACAGTCCAAGAATATGTAACCTTAAGTGATAATAACAGTGAGTAAAGTTCCATAGTGTCAGGAACTATGATGGTTAACTTTATATGTTAACTTTACTGGGCCAGCTTGACAGGGTACCCAGATGTTTGGTCTAACATTATTCTGAGTGTTTCTCTCAGGGTGTTTTTGCATGAGATCAATATTACATCAGGAAACTTAGTAAAGAAGATTGCATAAAAGGCCTGAATTGAACAAAAGGCTGACTCTCCTCTGAATAAGAAAGAACTCTTTCTGCCTTACTACCTTTGAACTAGGACATGAGGGACTTCCCTGGTGGCGCAATGGTTAAGGCTCTGCGCTCCCAATGCAGGGGACCCAGTTCGATCCCCGGTCAGGAAAATAGATTCTGCATGCTGCAACTAAAGACCCCTCACGCCACAATGAAGATCCTGCATGCTGCAACTAAGACCCGGTACAGCCAAATAAATAAACAAACAAATAAATAAATATTAAAAAAAAAAAAAGGAACTAGGACATCAGCTTTCTTCCTGCCTTCAGGCTCAAGCTGAAACATTGGCTCTTCCTGGTTCTCAAGATGAAACCGCACAATTCAGATGGGACTTGAACCCAAGGGGTGGGACTTAAACCCAGTGTCTTTTTTTTTTTTTTTTGATGCGGAGCACGAGCTCTAGGCACACGGGCTTGAGTAGTTGTGGCACGCAGGCTCAGCTGTTGTGGCTCACAGACTCTAGATCGCAGGCTCAGTAGTTGCGGCGCACGGGCTTAGTTGCTCCGTGGCACGTGGGATCTTCCTGGACCAGGGCTCAATCCTGTGTCCCCTGCAGTGGCAGGCGGATTCTTAACCACTGTACCACCAGGGAAGTATTCCCCCGACACACTGTCTCTTAACTGAGATCACACACCAGGTCTCAGATCTTAATGAAGCTCAGGTTCTTTATGTCTCATCGCAGAAAGAATTCAGTGAGAGACAAATTGATAGGTAAGAAGTGGATTTATTTAGAGAGAAACACAGTCCACAGAGTGTGGACCATCTCAGAAGGCGAGAGGCTCCGAAATATGGGGTGATTGGTTTTTATGGGTTGGGTAATTTTATAGGCTAAAGAGTGGGAGGATTATTCCAACTATCTTAGAGAAGGGGTGGAGATTTCCAGGAATTGGGCCATTGCCCACTTTTTGGCCTTTTATGGTCAGCCTCGGAACTGTCATGGCACCTGTGGGTGTGTCCTTTAGCATATGCGAATGTATTACAACGAGCATAGAATGAGGCTCAAGGTCTACTGTAAGGCAAATCTTCTGCCATCTTGGACCTAGTTGGTTCTAACCAGTTTATGTCCTATCCTCAAGGGCTATGTCATTCTTTTAGACGTTGTGCCCTGCCCCCTTCCCTCCTGTTTCAGAGCTGCCAGCCTTCAGACAACAACTACACCATCAGCTGTCCTGGTACTCATGCCTTCAAACTTGGACTGGAACTAAACATTGGCTCTCCTGGGTCTCCAGTTTGCCAATTCATCCCAAAGATTTTGGGGCATGCCTACTTCCATAATCATGTCTTTCTTCTAGCCTTCTAGCTTGTTGCCCTACCATTCACAACACAGCACTTCCATCTCAGTGTAAGATGGGCACACCAATGCCCAACACATCCCTACACCAGGAAGGGAGAGACTGAAAGGGATGTCATCCTCCTTGCCTTTTAAGGCCATATCTCAGATGCTGCAGACATCCCACTGGCCAGAAACCACTTACATGGCAAGAAACTGGTTGCAAGGGAGCCTGGGAAATGTAGTCTTTAGCTGTGCAGCCATATGTCCAGTGAAACTTCCCTATCAGAGGCGAATAATTATTAAGGGGACATCTAGGCATATCGGCCACACGATCAAATGATTGAAACCAAGCAAGCAGAGGGCTGAATGGTTTCACACTGTGATGATAGCTGAATGATATGTAATGGGGCTTGGAATAGGCAAACAACAGAAAACTCATTTAACTGATTTCTAATCTCTCAATGTTCTGAAATTTCTACCAATTTGCTTATGTGCTCAGAGTGAGCGTTATTAGTGTCATAAACCCAATATATCCATCTCCATCTTCTGGAGTGTGGTAGAATTGAACTTCCCAGACTCTCTGTGGTTCATTCAAGTCACATGACTAGTTTTGGCCAATAAATTCTAAGAGATTATGTATGTCATTTTTGTGTCAGAACATTTAAGTACTGGTACAAGAGCTTCCAGGGTGTTCTTCCTTGGCCACACTTGACCGGCAGGACTCCAGGGGGTAGCGGCTCTGTCAGCCTGGGTCCCAGACATATACAGCCCAGAACCCTCAGTCAATATATAACACAAGTGAGAAAAAAAACCTTGTTATGCTAAGCTGAGATTTGGGGTTGTTTGTTACTGCAGCATAACCTAACCTATTCTCACTATTATAGAAAAATATGAAAGTTAGATCTTTCCTAGAGCACAGAGTTAACCCTAATTCGTTGGCCAAGCACCCACATATAGCCCCCCTCCAACTGCTTGTAATTTGGGTGGGAATGAGCTCCTACCCCTTCCACACAGAGGGGCATATGACCCGGGCTTTGCCAATAAGGCCACTGAAACACTTGTGAACGTTCCTGTTGAAATGACTCTCTATACCTTAATGGAGGCCTGGAGCTTCTGGAGGCCTGACCTCAAAGTGAAGGGCCAATCAGCTAACATCTATAGAGAACCTGCTGTGTGCTAGGGCCTGTTGTATACCATCCCATTTACTCCTCACCAGAGGGTGGATAGTGTGGTATCTCCCCTTTACTGATGAGGAGACAAAGGCAGAGAGAGGCTAAGGGAGGGTGCAGTTAGGGACACCTCCTACCCATATACTGTTCCCTGCCCAAGGTCACACAGGCTGAGGCAGGCAAACGGTGGATTTGCTCACACACGTCTGCTCCAGGAGCTTGTGGGAAATGTGATCCTGACCGCCCACCCCCGCACATCCTTCCTCCCGATTTATGCTCTAGTGACCCCTTGGATGGTGGGCTCCCTCCAGCTCCCATCAAACCACCACTGCCAAGATCTCTGTGGTGCAGTGGTTGAGAGTCCGCCTGCCAATGCAGGGGACATGGGTCCGTGCCCCGGTCCGGGAAGATCCCCCATGCCGCGGAGCGGCTGGGCCCGTGAGCTATGTCCGCTGAGCCTGCACATCTGGAGCCTGTGCTCCGCAACGGGAGAGGCCACAACAGGGAGAGGCCCGCGTACCGCAAAAAAAAAAAAAAAAAATGTAAAAAGCATCCTGGGTGACTAGAATGGGTTTCCTTCGATATGGGAGTCAAGGACAGGCTCCCAGAGACATAAGTTGTATAGACATGTCCATTCAATAGCAATAACACCTATTACTTGCTAACCTCAAATTTCAGCCCAGAAGCTATGCCACTCATGTGTATTATTATTTTCAGATCCTTCAAAGGATGCTAGAAAGCTGCTACCATTTTATGCCCATTTTCCAGATTGGGTCACTAAGGCCCAGCTCCCAGTTTTCCAAGAGAAGCAGAGAGGCTGTGGCTGTTTGCAAAGGTCATTTTTGTTGAGGTTCAGCAGGGGAGAAGGGCGGGCGTGGCACATGTACCTTCCCAGGAAACTTCCTTGGACATTCCAGGGTCTGGGAATATGTATTGTTAATGAGCATCCCAGATAATTTTTTATCACTGGGGCCTCCTTCACATTTCTTCCTCTCTTTGGACACTAAACTAGACCTGTCTCATGCCCAGTGACATGTTGGTAAACAGGCTCTGGGGGGGGTGGGAAG
Organism: Neophocaena asiaeorientalis asiaeorientalis; assembly: GCF_003031525.2. Classification (NCBI taxonomy): domain Eukaryota; kingdom Metazoa; phylum Chordata; class Mammalia; order Artiodactyla; family Phocoenidae; genus Neophocaena; species Neophocaena asiaeorientalis. The sequence continues at coordinate 2,607,364 of NW_020175468.1, forward strand.
AGGCTCTGATTTGTAGCCTCTGCCAATTTCCTTTGTCAGCTGTTAGTGCGGACAGGTGTGACATCCAGAGCAGCTGCAGCCACTTTGGGACAAGAGGAGTACAGCCCTCCCCCCCCCACCACCTCCCACAGCAGGGCTAGGAGATGGGAGAACCTGGTTCCCTGAAGGCTTTGGAGTCACCCTATCTTGGGACTTCTTGTTTTGGGCAATAATACATTTTTCTTTATTGTTTAAGCCTAGGTTTGGGTTTTCTGTCCTTGTGGCTGAAGGGATCCTACTGAAGGTGCGTGTGTGTGTGCGTGTGTGCGTAGGCAGCGGACCCATCAGGAGAGGACAAAGATGCCAGGACAGAGCCTCTCAGAAATGATGCTTGAATTGATTCTTAAAGAACGAGGAGGACTTTGGCAGGTGAAGCATGGCTGAAGTTTCAGAAGGAAAAGGATTTACAAAGAAACAGACGCATGGATTTGTTCCAGGAAGTGTATTTGGTTGGAACCAGAGTACAGAGCAGGGCAGGGAGCCATGTGAGATAAGGCCAGAAAGGCTGAGGGGCTGGAACCTGATCCTGGGGTGGAGTCAGCTCTGTGACCCTTCTGGGGTTGTGTGGGGAAGGGGCTAGGGGCCAAGACGTCAGGGCTCCTGGTATGAGAGGTGATCAGCTATGCTGAGGACTCTTCTGGCCCTCACACCCAGCCGTGGGGGAGACACTGTTTTTGAGGCATCACTGGTCCCACAAAAGGTAGAGAAAGGTCTTAAGGGACCACCCAAGCCCCATAAACCAACTGAAGCTGGGCCCAGAGCAGCAGGCAGGATTCCAGTAGCTGTGGGGATGCAGGATTCCAGAGTGGCCACAACCTGGGCATTGAGGCCAAAGCAACTAGAAAGGCAGGCATGGAGCAGACCATTTTGGGAGGGAGGGGGCTTCCCTAAGGTAGGCTGAGCCAGTGAGCACTTGACTGGACAAGCGAAGGCAGGTCCCTCGGAGGGGGACAGAAAGAAGGGACCACAGACTGGAAGGCTGTGGAAGCTGAGGCAGCAGATACATGGCTTGGGCAGCAATATGGAAAGTGCCATCCTGTCCCCGCATCCCACCCCACCTAGCAGGCCACAGGTGTTGCCAGGCCCCCAAAGAAGGTTGATTGTGACACCTCATCCCCCTCCCATCAGCTTCAGTAGGAACCCGGGGTCCCAGAAGGATCACAGGTGCTGTGACTCCAGCTGGGGCAGCTTGGGGGTCTGTTCTGGAACTTTCTTTTCTGAAGGATCCACATCCTTCTGGTCACCAGCTGGAGCTGGGACAGGTGCATCATCTGGAAATGGAGAAAGAAAATGGTAGCACTAGACGTACCAGCCCCTCCTCCCTCAGACCCAGGAGTCTGGGCCCCCAGCTCCTTCCCTGCCCCCTGGGCCCAGGGGCCAGCACCTGTGTCTGGGTGGAACTTGAGCTGTCCCTCAGGGCCGGGTGCTGGGTTGTTGTGGACTTGCTGCTGCTGTTTCCTCTGTTCCATTTGCAGAACGGCCTGCAGGGGGTGGGGGAGATCACAGAGGCAAGAGGGTATGATGTTGAGTCTCCATGGCAACCTGCTAAGTGGTCATGGACCAGTCCCTTCTCCATGGGCCTCAATTTTTCTCCCTCATTGAGAGTTGGGCTTAATACTAGTTAAAGATCCAGTTCTCCCTCCCTGGTCATGGCTTGGGTCACACCTTGGGACAGGGAAGCCTCCTCCTCCCTCCTCGGCCTTTCCCCTCTCTCCTGCTTACAACCTCACTGCCCTTATCCAACATGGCAGCCACAGAGCAGCCAGGGATGGGGACAACGTCTGCCCTTACTCAAGATGGCAGCTGCTACCCAAAGATCTACCAATGATTAACACGGTGGCTGTAAGCCTTCCGCACTTCTGGACACACTAGGACAAGGGCCGCCAGGGGCTCAGAGGATGGACCCCCTTCCCTGGCCAGTCACCTGCTGCAGCTCTCTCTTCTGGGCCTCCAGGCGGCCCTGGGAGCGACCCAGAGCCTCAGTTTCCTGGCTGAGGCGCTGGGCCTTGGCATTGAGCTCTGCCTCCCGGGCAGCCAGCTCCTCCTCAAAGCGCCTCAGCTCGTCCTCCGTGTAGGCAGGGTGCATCTCCACTGTCTGCCGGGGTGAGGACAGGGGCCATCAGCAGGGGGGCTCTAGCCCTGGCCCCGCTAATGGAGGAGGTTCAGGGAAGGCTGGGAGGCCTCGGCCATGCGTGTGGATGGAGAGACCTGAGTGGGAGGTGGGAAGGGAGATAAAGACCCAGAGTGGAGCAGTGGGAGAACAGGGACCCAGAGAGGGGGAGACAATGACCCAGGAGGTTGGGGGGACAGAGAACTGGGGGGCTTGGAGGTCAGAGACCCAGAGAGAAAGAGAAGTGGCCAGAGACCCCGAAAGAAGGGTTAGGTCTGGGAAAGAGAGACACAGTCAGGATCCAGAGTATCTTCCGTGTCCTCACCTCCCAGCCCTCCCCGGTGTCCCCGAACTCCTTCCTCTGCGTGGATACAAGGAACTCCTCCAGGGTCACGAGGCGGTCCTGGTTGGTGTCCACCTGGGGAGACAGGTAAGGGTAAGCAACAGAGCTGGACCTCCCTCCACCCCTACCCCCGCCCTCACCCATGGCCCGGGGCCCTCCTCTCACATTCTTCATCACGTGCTCCCGCATGCGCAGCCGCTCCTCCTCCATCTCCCGCATGTCATCTTCTTCATTCTTGGGGTCATACACCTTCTCCAGCTGCAGGGTCAAGCAAAAAGCAGGATGTACTGAGAGGTCCAGGGCAAGCTCCTTCCCAGGCTACCCAACCTCTTAACACACACAGACAACTTCAACTCCCATCAGTCCTTGGGACACCCTGCCACTCCTGGCAGCCTCTTTTTGCCTCAGGGGCTGCTGGGAGTTGTAGTTTTCCCCCGAACGCACATCCAGGGGGACCTGAGGGGACTACTAGGATCCCGAGGGGACACGTTGCTGACCTGGGCATCCTCTGCGCCCATGGCTTCCAAGATACTCACCTCCTTGGTGAAGAGGGCCTCCAGCTCCTGCTCATCCAGGACACCATCACTGTTGATATCTGAGGAAGAGACAACAGGGTGTCTTGGGGGACTGAAGACGGAGTGGGTCAAGTTCCTAAGTGACCTGTTGGAGAAGGAATTCTGGGCTGATGCGAGGTCTGTTCTCAGCGGATAGGTAACAACGGGTCTCCGACAGTAGGATGGTGGCCTTCAGGCTTCAGTGCCCCATTGGCCCGTTGCTAAGACAGCCCTTTCCCTACCAGGGTCCTGAGACTCCACTGGGACCATTCTTGGGCCCATTGTCATGCAGAATGACTTGATCTCTAGCTCCCAGTGACCTGGGCACAGGATCAGCCCTTTGCCCAGGATACAGGGGTGTCAGGGACGTCTCCCAGAGAACCAGCCCAGGGCTGACTCTGATCACCAAAGAACCCTCTCCCTGCCAATCAGACTCCTCCGCCACATGCACCTTGCTCACTGCCTTCGCCTCCTCTGCTCACTCTGATCAGCACCCACACTGGTCCCAGCGAGGCGGCCAGGAACCCTGACCTTGCAAATCCAATGGTTAAGCTTTAGCCTGCACCTTACTTGACTTTCTGCCTTTGGCTCTCAGAACATCACCCTCTCCTCTCCAGCTGCCCTTATTTTCCTTCACTGGCCCTGTCCTCTTCCTGACCTCTACGGGTGGTGTAGGGGACAGCGGACAATGACTTCTTCCCTGTCAAATATTCAGATGTGTCCAATATGGTTGCCACTAACCACATGGGCTGTTTAAATAAAATTAAAATTTCAGTTTATCAGTCCTACTTGCTACATGGCAAGCACTCAGTAGCCACATATGGCTGGTGGCCGCCATACTGGGCAGCAGAGAACATCATTACAGAAACAGTTCTACTGGCAAGACTTCCTTAGATGGGTTCCTCCAGTCCCACATCTTTAATGCCATCCGCAAGCTGCCTCCACACCTGAATACCCAACTGCCTACTCTCCGTCTCCACATAAATGTCTAATAGACATCTCTAGCTTGACATGGACAGACCCAGTTCCCAACCTTCCCTGACAAACATGCTTGCCCTTCTCTCTCCATCCTTCCAGTTGCTCAGGCCAAATGCCTCGGAGTCACCCTTGACTCTTGTTCCATTACAATCCTCATCAAGTCCATCGTCAAGTCCTACCAGCTTGACCTTCAAGACAAATCCAGAATATGACCACTCTTCCCTACTTCCATGGTCCAGTCACCAGCATCTCAGGCATCCTAACTAGCGTCCTGGCTTTGGCCCTGGCCCCTACAGCCTGTCCTCAACACAGCATCTAGATGGATCCTGCCAACCCTTAAAGCAGATGGGGTCAGTTCCTCTGCTCAAAATCCTTTTGCTGTGTCTCACCCAAGACAGAATAAAATCCAAATTCCTTACCCTTAGGGTGGCTGTTACCTCCCTAGCAGTCTTTATCATTCTTCTTTTTTGTTTTTGGCTGCGTTTGTGGGATCTTAGTTCCCTGAGCACAGATTGAACCCGCGCCCTCGGCAGTGAAAGCGCAGAGTGCTAACCACTGGACCGCCAGGAAATTCCTTTTTTTTTACACTTAACAATGGTTAAATTGGTAATTTTTTTTAAAAAAATTATTTATTTATTTTTGGCTGCGTTGGGTCTTCGTTGCTGTGCACGGGCTTTCTCTAGTTGTGGCGAGCAGGGGCTACTCTTTGTTGCGGTGCGTGGCTTCTCTTGTTGCGGAGCACGGGCTGTAGGCGCGCGGGCTTCAGTAGTTGTGGCTCACGGGCTCTAGAGCACAGGCTCAGTAGTTGTGGCGCACGGGCTTAGTTGCTCCGCGGCACGTGGGATCTTCCCGGACCAGGGCTCAAACCTGTGTCCCCTGCATTGGCAGGCAGACTCTTAACCACTGCGCCACTAGGGAAGCCCAGTAATTTTTATCTATGAGTTTTTTTTTTTGGAGTATAGTTGCTTTACACTATTGTGTTAGTTTCTACTGTACAGCAAAGCGAGCCAGCTATACGTATACATATATCCCCTCTTTTTTGGATTTTCTTCTCATTTAGGTCACCACAGAGCACTGAGTAGAGTTCCCTGTGCTGTACAGTAGGTTCTCACTAGTTACCTATTTTATACATAGTATCAATAGTGTATAGATGTCAATCCCAATCTCCCAATTCATCCCACGCCCCCCAGGAATTCCCTTTCTTATCATTCTTCTCTTCAAGCGTTCGGCTCCAGTGACCTTGGAAACCCACCAAGTTCATTCTCCCTGCGTGCGCTTGCTATGCCCCCCATCTAGACAAATATCTTCGAGGCTCACCCCCTCACTTCACTGAGGTCTTGGTTCAAACGTCATCTCTCTTGAGCGGTGCTGTCCAATCCAGCGGCCACTAGCCACATGGGGCAAATGAAATTTAAATGAGTAACAATCAAATACAAGGAAAGATTCATTTTCTTGACATTATGCTAAGTGAAATAAGCCAGTCATAAAAAAGACAAATACTCTACAATTCCACTTATATGAGGTAGCTAGAAGAGTCAAATTCACAGACAAAAGAGAACAGAAGTTACGAGGGGATGTGGGAGGGGTCGTGGGGAGCTCCTGATTAATACAGAGTTTCCGTTTTGTAAGGATGAAAAGACTCCTGCACAATAATGTATGCTTAACACTATTGATATGTACACTTAAAAATGGCTAAGATGGTAGATTTTATGTCAAGTGTATTTTACCACAATTACAAATTTTTAAAAATTTGATTGATCAGGGGCTTCCCTGGTGGTACAGCCATTAAGAATCTGCCTGCCAATGCAGGGGACATGGGTTCGAGCCCTGGTCTGGGAAGATCCCACATGCTGCGGAGCAACTAAGCCCGTGTGCCACAACTACTGAGCCCGCGTGCCACAACTACTGAAGCCCACACGTCTAGAGCCCGTGCTCCGCAACAAGAGAAGCCACCGCTGTGAGAAGCCCGCGCACCACGATGAAGAGTAGCCCCCGTTCACCACAACCAGAGAAAGCCCGCACGCAGCAACGAAGACCCAATGCAGCCCCAAATAAATAAATTTAATAAATTAAAAATTTTTGGTTGATTAAAATTCAATTTCTTAGTTGTAAAACCCACATTTCAAGTGCTTAATTAATAATAATAGCCACATGGGAACTAATAAGAACCTACTGTATAGCACAGGGGACTCTACTCAATACTCTATAATGACCTATACGGGAAAAAAATCTAAAAAAGACTGGATATATGTATATGCATAACTGATTCACTTTGCTGTATAGCAGAAACTAACACAACACTGTAAATCAACTATACTCCAATAAAAATTAATTAAAATGAAAGAACAAATGATGCTGGGTTAATAAATTGCCTCATTCGTTTAAAAAAAAAAAAACAGGGACTTCCCTGGCGGTCCACTGGTTAGGACTCTGTGCTTCCACTGCAGGGGGCACAGGTTCGATCCCTGGTCAGGGAACTAAGATCCCACATGCCATGCTGTACAGCCAAAAAAGAAAAATAAAATAAAGCCAAATGGGGCTGGTGGCTGCTGTATTGGACAACACAGCTGCAGAACACTTCCATCAGCATAGGAAGTTCTATTGGACAGTGCTGGTCTAGCACAAATCTTTCCAGGCCAGGCTATCTAAAATCATCATTCTAGACCTTTAATCCCACTGTCCTCCTTTCCATGGTAATGTGACTACCTGATCATCTACTATAGAACCTACTTCACTGATTCTAAGATGCACTTTTTTTCTCCCCATATTTTATCATCCATAAAATTGGGAGACATCTTATCATCGATGATGTGTTAGTTTAATGGGCAGTTTATGTAAAATTCAAGTGTTCAAGTGTTCATCTTATGTTCCAATGGTCACTTAGATTCACTGAACTACAGAACTATCTGTTTGCCTGATCACTGGTTCTGTGATGCCAGGGGGACTTTCTTTTGTTCACAGCTGTACACACAGGGTCTCCGTGAAGCTTGGTCCTTAGAGGTCTCTTCGTAAACATTTGCTGAATGAATGAATCAGACCCTGCTAAGCTCTGGTGACAGGCTATAGAATTTGGTTCGGGTTCCTGGGCACACCTGAGGGGGCCTGGCAAAAAGTGGTATCAGGGGAATTCCCTGGTGATCCAGCGGTTAGGACTCCGCACTTTCACTGCCAAGGGCCCCGGTTCGGTCCCTGGTCGGGGAGCTAAGCTCCCGCAAGCCGCACGGTGCAAAAAAAAAAAGTAGTGACATCAGGACGTAAGATCCAGATGCAGAGCAAAACGCCTGGCGTTTGGAGATTGGAATTAGAGGCTGGACATAGAGGTGATGTTTCCAGACAGGAAGAAAATGAAGGGGACCATGCCCCTGAATCACCATGGAGAAGGGGCTTCCCGGGTCCCTGGAGGCCTGGTTACTAGGGAGCAGCCCCTGCTTAGCGATAGAGCCCCCAGAAGCGACCGGGGCTTCTGGGCTCCCATGGGAGGGGGGCCCAGGCCTAGACAAGCCTGTTTTGCTCAGTTACGGACACCAGTCAGTCCTTAGAACCCAGAGGCCTAGTGTATCCCAGAAAAAAGGACGAGCTCTTCCATGGAAGACCCTATTCCCAACAACAGGGAGGGACAGGGCCTTCTAGACCACCAGGGGAGAGGGACTCAGACCTCTTTGGCCTCCCTAAGCCCCGTGAGTTAGGGAGACCCCTTCTTAGCATTCAGGCCCCAGAAAGGTCAGAGCCTCAGCGTTAGCCTGGGTCTTGGGACTCCCTCCTTACCATGCAGTATGAAGAAGGTCTTGGGGTTAAACCTGTTGGGGTCCAATCCATCCAGTTCCTCCCACACCTCCTTCAACTGGGCTTGGCTGCCCTGTGGAAGGGAGAGCCGGGGGCTCATGAGCAAGAGGTCTGGGTCCCATAGGATAAAGCTAGAGAACCCTTTACCCCCATCCCTCAAATGTCATTCCCCTCAAGCAATAAAACTACAACTCCCAGCAGCCCCTGGAGGTAGCTGGGTACATTAAAAGGGGCCTTTTGCCTCAAGGTCTGCTGGGAGCTGTAATTTTTCAGCTACTTTCTTGTGTTGCTCGGAAAGTTGGACATGGTTGTGGGGGGTAGGCATGAATGGGGGTCCTTACAGGCACATTGACTTTGGGGTGTTCTCGGTGCCGGCGCTGTTGCTCTTCCAGCTTCCTCTCTGCCTCCTTTCGCTGCTCCTCTCCCAGGGACTCCAGATAACGGCGTCTTTCGTGTTCCTTGAGCATCTCGTAGCGCTTGAACTCTTCATGATGGGCTGCGTCGTACTGGGCAAGGTCCCGGGTGGCCTGGGGAAAGGCAGACGGTCACTCTCACCTCACTTCTATGCCCAGCCCCTAATTCCAAACTCCGAATGCCAGGCCTTTGGCTCTGAACCTGGCCCAGCTTCCACGTGTGCTGGGTCTTATGTCCCGATGTCACTTTTGTCCCATAATACATAGCCTCCTCTCTTCGGTCAAAAGACGAGGATGGTTACACAATAGCAACTTTAACTCACTTCTTTCAAGTCCTCCACAATCTCAAGATCTTGGAGGAATAAATAATAAGGAACAGCACATGAGGTGACTTAATATGGAAAGCAGTACAGCTAGGGGGTAAACAACATGAGGTCTCTAATTATTCTGCCCAGGGTTCAAATCTAGGCTCTGCCATGTGAACAAATCCTGCTAGCTGTGTGACCTTGGGCAAGTTACTCATTCTCTCTGTGCCTCAGTTTCTGCCTCTGGAAAATGGTGATAACAATACTATACTGGGTTGTATAGGGTCCCCCCAGAATTCATGTGCACCCAGAACCTCAGAATGTGACTTTACTTGGAAACAGGATCTTTGCAGATGCAATTAGTTAAGATGAGGTCCTGCTGGATTAGGGTGGCCCCTAATTCTAATGACTAGTGTCTTTACAAGAAGGCTACAGAGAAGACACAGAGAGACACAGGGAGAATGCCACGTGATGGTGGAGGCAGAGACTGGAGTGATGTGTCTACAAGCCAAGGAATGCTGGCAACCCCCAGAAGCTGGAAGAGGCAAGAAGCAGATGCCTCTAAGGAAACCTTGGTTTTGGTCCAGTGATACCGATTTTCAACTACTGGCCTCCAGAACTGTAAGAGGATAGCTTTCTGTTGTCTTAAGTCACTGAGTCTGTGGTAATTTGTTATATGGCAGCAATAGAAAACCAGTACAGCTGTTGTGTGGGGAACAGACGGAGGTTCTCAACCTGGGGTGACTGCGGTCCCCAGAGGAGAGCAGTCAATGTTTGAAGATATTGTTGGTTGTCACAACTAGGGGAGGTCTACTGGAATCTAGTGGGTAGAGGCCAGGGATGCTGCTAAACATCACACAATGCACAAATAACCCCCAGAGCAAAGAATTATCCAGCCCCAAGTGTCAAAAGTGCCGAGTTGAGAAACCCTGCTGTTGAGTGTGGAAGGCAGAAGCAAGGAGCCCATCTCTGGGGTTGAGACCAGGAGAATGACAGAGCGGCTGCAGGAAAGCGGACAGTTTCTGGAATGTTCTGGAAATAAGCGGCAGAACCATCTCTTGGGGACGAAGGTCAGGCATGGACTCGATCAAATGGCTGCTATTATCTTCATGGCCACTAGGTGGAGCTCCAGTTAGCCAGAAAAGCAGGCTGAGGCTCAAGTAGAGAGAGGTAGGTTCTGTCCTGGGGGTGCTGGGGAGCTACAGAAGGGATGTGAGCAGGGAAGAGGCAGGGGCAGACCTGAGCATCCCGTGCCACTCCCCAGCCACGAGCTTGGCCTTCCCCACGAGGCAGGGTTGTAGATCCTACTTCTCACATGAAGACTACGTTTGTTCCTGTGCTGCTCTAACAAATTATTATTTGTGGCTTAGCACACACTCATCATCTTAACAGCATGGAGGCCAGGGTCTGAAATCAGTTTCACTGGGCTGCAATTACAGTGTTGGCAGAGACGTGCTCCTTCCGGAGACTCTAGGAGAGAACGCCCTTCTTTGCCTTTTCCAGTTTCTAGAGCTGCATACGTGCCTGTGGCCCCTTCATCCATCTTCAAAGTCAGCAGCACAGCCACCTTGCTTTGGTCGTCACACTGTCGCCCTCTACTGTAGTCAGATCTCCCTCAGCTTCCCTCTTTTTAAATTTTATGTTATGTTATTTATTAATTTCTTTGGCCGTACCACATGGCTTATGGGATCTCAGTTCCCCAACCAGGGATTGAACCTGGGCCTTGGCAGTGAAAGCCCAGAATCCTAACCACTAGGCCACCAGGGAACTCCCTGCATCCCTCTTACAAGGACCCTTGTGATGACACTTAGGGCCCACCTGGATAACTCAGGCTCATCCCCCCCATCGCAAGCTCCTCAGCTTAATCACAACTGCGAAGTCTGTTTTGCCACATCAGGTCACAGAGCCAGAGGTTCCGCAGACAGCATGTGACGTCTTTTGAGGGGCCACTATTCTGCCTACAGCAAGGACACAGAGGGAATTCCTGCCCCCAGTCATAGGAGAGGGATTTGAATCCAGATGTGAGTGGAGCCAACCCCCCGACCCCGACACACACGCACACAACTCCGCTTTCCTGTAGAGAATCTGGGGAAGGTTTTTAGGCACGACCAGCCCTTCTGTAGCCACTAGCCTCAGAGAACACCAGGCAGGGGTGAGTGGGCTCACATCCCAGCCTCTGCTCCCTTCTCCCCCTCTACAAAGCTTCCCTCAGTCCTCTGCCCCCAGGTCCCCCTCCACCTACTGTCTGGATCAGCAGCTCCAGGTCCCGGGCCTCAAATGTGTGCTGATTCTGAGGGTCCAGGTGTTCAAACTGCTTCAGGAGGCTCAGGTGATCCAACTGTACATCTGGATGAGAGGGAAGACGGGGTGGTGGTGGGGTGAACAACTCATGGAACGTTCTTTCTTTCAAAATCCCTATCCTGCGGGAATTCCCTGGAAGTCCAGTGGTTAGGACTCAGCGCTTCCACTGCCGGGGGCCCTGTTCGATCCCTGGTTGGGAAACTAAGATCCCACAAGCCACATAGCACAGCAAAAAAACAAACAAAAATCAAACAAACAAAAACTATCCTGGGCTGGATGTGCTCTAAAGATCACAGAGGGCACAGGAGAAGCCCACAGAGGATGGCTTGAATGAGCCTGGAGCAATCAGGGAGGGCTTCCTGGACGAGGTGATGCCACAACTGAGTCTGATGCTGAAAATAATAATAACCATGATGATAACCAACATGTATCAAACATGCACTATGTGCCAGGCCCTGCTCTAAATATATTAAATATATTAATGCATTTACTTTTTACAAAAATCTCACATAGGTTCTGTGATTATCCCATTTTATGGATGTGAAAACTGAGGCCCAGAGAGGGGAAGTGACATCTAGGTCACCATCTAGGAAGAGGCAGAGTGAGGATTAGTTGGGTTCCAGAGCACATGACACTTAATTCTGTTATGGGTTGAACTGCGTGCCCCCAAATTCACAGGGAGGATGATAGCCCCCAGTATCTCAGAATGTGACCTTATTTGGAAAGCGGGGTTTTACAGAGGTGATCAAGTTAAAATGAGGTCATGAGGATGAACCCTAATCCCGTATGACAGGAGTCCTTATAAAAAGAGAAAATTTGGACACAGAGACACACACAGAGGGAAGACAATGTGAGTAGACATG
>NW_020175468.1:2619064-2623422 GCF_003031525.2 Neophocaena asiaeorientalis asiaeorientalis
GAACGGATTCTCCCGCACAGCCCTCGGAAGGAACCACCCCCTGCTCACACCCTGATTTTTGACTTCTGGCTTCCAGAACTGTGAGACAATCAATGCCTATTGTTTAAGCCACCCGGTCTGTAGTACTTTGTTACAGAAGTCCTAGCAAAGTAATGCAGCCTCCTTGTATGAGAGTTTCCCGGCAGAGAGGGAGAGACCAGGACACACTTGGCACCCACTCATCCACTGGACACACATCTTGAGAGGCCTCCTGGGGGCCCCCATGTGAATCAGACCAGGGCCTGCACCTCCAGTGGCTCCTGGGCTGGTGGGGGTGAAAGGCACACACACAGGCAGCTGGAATCCAGGTGACTCAGGCTGTAGTGGCGGCAGCTCTGGGCCTGGGTGAGCCCAGAGGAGGGACAGACCCAGGAGACAGGCACAGATCAAGTCTCATAATTCATTATTCATGCCACAGATACGTGTTGAGCCATACTCTGGGCCCAACCCTGTGCCTAGCACTGTGGACACAGCAGGAAACAGATGGTGACGGCATCTGTCCCCTGGAGCACCCGGTCAAGATGGAGAACAGGTGAGTAAGGGACAAACACACGACCACAAAAGACTCAAACAAATGGAGGACTCTTCACGCAGGACGGTCAGGGCAGGACGAGGGAGGTGTCCTGGGCGATCTGGGCTGAGACCAAAGCTCCACTGGCCATGCCAAGAGCCCCGAGAAAGAATGTCACAGGCAAAAGTCCCAAGGTGAGAAAGATGTGTTACCCTCCGTACTAAAAATGCTGATGCCAGAGGGTCGGGTGAGAGGGCACACATGTGAAGGGAGGGGCTAGGAGGGGCGTGGCAGGGCTCAGCTTGGCCTCCAACTAGCAAGGAGTGTGGACTTGATCCTGAGGGCACTGGGGAGCCATGGCTGGTTCTGAGCACAGGAGGGACAGGATTTGAACTGGGTGCTGTGATAGGCTGAATAAAAGGCCTCCCCACCAAGATGTCCACATCTGAATCCCTGGAACCTATGAATATGTGATCTCATGGGGCAAAAGGGACTTTGCAGATGTGATCAAATTAAGGATATTGAGATGGGGAGATGATCCTGGATTAACTGGAGAAGGGGGCTAAATGTAATCCTTGTAAGAGGGAAAGCAGCAGGAGAACTGACTACAGAAGAATGCCATGTGATGACTGGAGAAAAACGCTACGCTGCTGGATTTGAAGAGGTTCCCAGCCTAGGAATGAAGCTTTGGAAGCTGGAAAAGGCAAGGAAACAGATTCCCCCCCTAGCACCTCCAGAACTAACAGAGCCCTGCTGACACCTTGATTTTGGCCCAGTGAAACTGATTTTGGATTTCTGATCTCCAAAAGGTAAAGAGAATAAATGTGTGTTGTTTTAAGCCACTAAGTTGTTGCTGATTTGTTACAGTGGCCACAGGAAATGAATCCAGATATTAACAGGATTCTGTTAAGAACGGCTGTTCTACGGGAAATAGTGGGAAAAGCAAGGGCGGCGGCAGGGTGCCCAGGGAGGAGGAGACTGCGCTGATCCAAGTGGGACCCAGTGACAGCAATGGACGTGGAGAGAAGTAATCAGATTCTGGAGATTCCTGAGTTGTTGAAGGGACAAAAGTTGAAGTACGTAGCTTAGCGTATGGGATGTAATAAGCAACCAACTGATGGGAGGGATTTTTTCTCATTCATGACCAGGGAACATCCAGTTTACCAGAGATCAAGTCAGACTCCAAAATTGTAGTAATTAAAACAGCAAGACAGAGAAGGCATGGATGGTTATGCAGAAGGAGGCCGGAGACCATGCCCGTCTGGTCACCTTAGAGCCCCAGCACCCTGCTCAGTGCCTGGCACAGAGTAGAACTCAAGACATATTTGATCAATGGATAAGAGGCATCAGATAGGAATGAAAACAAAGCTCAGCTCTCTTACTGACCCTTAACACCATCTACCAACGTTCAGGGTCCCCATCTGTAACACAGGAGCCTCAAGGGGGTCAGGAGATGAAAGAAGAAGCTGGAGGTAAATCTCAGTAAAATGGGATTGTTCTTACACTTAGTGACAAGCCAAAAGGTGCCCCAGGAGTACCAGAATATCCCACAAAGCTACAATGAGTAAAACAGCATGGTTCGTTGTAGCCAATGGATGCAAACAACGCATATCCATCAATGGATGAATGGACAAACTAAATATGGTAGATCCAGACAAGGGAATATTACTTGGCCCTAAAAAGGAATAAAGCAGTGATGCATGCTACAGTGTGGATGAACCTTGAAAATATTACACTAGAAGAAGCCAGACACAAAAGATCACTTATCGTATGATTCCATCTATACAAAATGTCCATAACAGGCAAATTTATACAGACAGAAAGTAGGTTGCCAGGGGTACAGGGGGGAATAGAGGGGTGATAGATACATGGTCTAGTGATTCTTTTTGGAGTGATAAAGGTGTTCTAAAATTGATGATGGTTGCACATACCTGTGAATATACTAATCACTGAACTGTATACTTCAAATGGGTAAATTGTTTGGTATACGAATCATATCTCAATAAAGTCATTTAAAAGAAATAGCATGGTCCAGACACATGCTCCAAGAAACTGTATCTAGGAATGTTAGAAATAAGACGGGATCTTGGAAATTTAAATCCACTCAAATCTCCCTCTTCCAGGTACATTTTTCTTTCTTTTCTTTCTTTGTTTTTCTTTTTTAGCCATACAATTAGACTATAAAATATAGCCTCACATATAAATACCAGGAAATTAGAATCATTCTAGTGGGGGAGAGAAAGAATAAGTAAGCAATGAAAAGTACAGTGTAACCTGTTGAACTTCCTGACTTTGATCACTGTACTATAGTATTGTAGGAGAACATTGTTGTTCTAAGAAAAATCACACTGAAATATTTAGGCATAAAGGAATACGGTGTCTGCAAGGAACTCACAAATGTGAACTACAGATAAATGGAGCAAACGTTAACAATTACAGAATCTGGGCTAAGGGTATTTGAGAGCTTTCGGTAATATTCTTGCAACTTTTCTGTAAGTCTGAAGTGACATCAAAATTTTAAATGACCCTGATTTGTTAAAATAAAAATTAAAAATACATCAAAAACCACCCAAGCAACTAAAATTACTAACATCTCCCGAGTAATGTTGATAGTAGCTTGTGCTAGGAAGAAAACTCGATCAATCTTCCATGCAGATTTTACAGGGGTGGAGAGAATGACGCCCCAGTTGGCTCCACCTGCCAAAATCACCTGGAGGCCGGGGAGGGAGGCTGCCCCATGACCCCCAACATCGCCAGCTCCACCCACCCCCCCGGCCCTGCCCACCCCACTGGCCTGCTTACTGGGCTCCTGCTGGGCGTCCATCTTGGCCTTGAGCAGCATCCGCAGCCTTGACACCTCCTGCCGCTTGAGTTCATCCAGTTTGGTGCGGACATGGTGGCTGACGAAGTCCAGCTCCCGGCTCAGCTTCCCGCTCTGCCCGGGAGAGAGGGGACACAAATCAGGCTGCCCTCTCTGGAGCCTTCTAAGAGCTTTCTGATGCCTCCTGGGGTTCCCGAGAGGCCCCGAGACAAGATTCCAGCCCCTCAGCCTGGCACTGGAGGCCCTTCTTATTTCCCGTCACTCATCAGATCACACTCATGGCTCACGTCTCTTTCCCACTTCTAGGCCTTTACACATGCTGGTCCCTCTGCCTGGGATCCTCCCTGTCACTGCTTTCCAAGCCTAACCAGGTCCTTACAGTCCTTCAAAACTCAAAGCGTACCGTAGAGCACAGGGAACTCTATTCAATGTCCTGTGATGAACCACAATGGAAAAGAATATGAAAAAGAATACAGATATGTATAACTGAGTCACCTTGCTGTACAGAAGAAATTAACACAACATTGTGAACCAACTGTATCTCAATAAAATTAAAACAAACAAGCAAAATAAACTCAAAGCAGATGGCACCTCCCTTGGAAGAATCCCCAACCCCCTTGACGCCACCACATATACACACACACTCACTCTCTCTCTCTCTCTCTCTCACACACACACGTGCTGAGCAGGGTGCCTTCTCTGAGTTACCTCTATCATCACTTTGGATTATGTCTGTTTCTCAATTGTGCTGACCCCACCCCTCTCTTTCTCACAGTCCCCCACCCCCGTGGCTCCCCAATGCCCACAGGACCGAATCCCTGGGCCTAACACTGAAGATCCTGCAAGATCCTGCATCTGCCCATGCCTACCCCTCCCTCCCTGCCGTCCCCGCTCCAGCCCCATCCCTCTGTCTTTATGTCAGTTATAAGGAGCCAGCAGCAGACAGCTGAAGGTACCAGAATGCTTCACTGGTACACACAGTCCTAC
>NW_020175468.1:2623515-2628035 GCF_003031525.2 Neophocaena asiaeorientalis asiaeorientalis
TCACTCCCTCTCAGAATTCAAACCTCACTCGGGAGAATCCATTCCCTAGAAGCTTTCTCTCACTGTCAGATGGACTGGGTCCCTCCTCCAGCCACCCCAGCACCCTGCACTGTCTCAGATGGCTTTCTCAGCCACTCGTTTGGGTCTCTCCAGCCTGCAGGGGGCGTGGCCTTTGCAGAGGCAGCAGGACAAAGGGACCGCAGTGCCAGTCATGTTAACCTCAACCAGTCAGGCACCTACGATGAGTCAAGTCCTGCACTGGACTCACTGAGTCCGTCCTCTAATCCTGCCCACGACCCCATTTTATAGATGAACAAACTGAGGCTCAGGAGGAGAAGCCCCTGGCCCAAGGTTCCTCAGACAGTGAGGACAGGAGGCCAGCTTCCAGCCTGGTGACACAGGTGGCGTCATGTCTCCCCAGAGTGAGAGTCCTGGGGCCTGGGTTCAAATCCCAGTCCTGGCACCACTGCACTGCGTGACCCCAGCACACTGTTTCCCTACTCTGGACCTCAAAAATGGGGCTGAGATTATCACCACCAGTAACAAGGACAAGTGACATTTACTGAAGACTGATGACAGGCTGGACCAAAGCCTCAAAGTGGGGATTATCGCTGATTCACACAACCCCACCCCCATCTCCCCACAACAGAAAGTGCTGCGTGAGCCTCCCCGTTTTCTGAGAAGGAAACCACAGCACAGAGGGGTGTGACCACTTGTGCAGAAGAGCGTGAGGTGGAGCTGGGATTGGAACCTGCCACTGTCCCACTCCAGAACCTGCCTGCCTACGTGGCCACTGTTTCTGATGTCATTTCCCACTTGTATGACCTTGGACAAGCTGGGTGGCCTATAGGGCCTCCGTTTCCTCAGCTGGGCAGTGGGATGGGCTGGGCTCAGCAGTCTCTAGTTATGCCCGTCCATTGTTCGGGGCCAGGTGGATGGGGATGGACAAGAGCCCAAGGAATGCTGGGAGGTTTTGGGGAGAGCGGGGCTGCCCTACCCCCATCAGTCCCAGGCCCTGGGGCCTCCTCTGGCCCAAGGTGTTTGGAGAACTCGGGGTGGATCCCCCAGGTGGGATGTTCCAACATGCACCTGAACGGGGAGGGGAATCTAGGTGGGGTGGGGTGGTGGCAGGCAGTGTTGTCTCCTCATGGCGTGTGCGTGTGTGTGTGTGTGTGTGTGTGTGTGTGTGTGTGTGTGTGTGTGTCAGCATCCTTTCCGAGGAACACTGCTTGGGGGATGGGGTGGGATGTGGGCTCCAGGCTCAGTCAGTCCAGGGATTGAGACCCAGGCCTCCAGGAAGGACAAACCCTGCTACTAGGGCCTCAGTGTCCACCTCTGTAAAATGAGGAGAATCACAGCCCCTCTAGAGATGTAACATGAGAGTTAGAGATGATGTGAGTGATGACAGCATCTCCCGTATTTTGAATTCTTCCTGTGTAAAGAGCACTGTGGTGAGAACTCACAGAACCAGCCCTCAGATAGCGCTTACTGAGAATGGCCACCGTGCACATCCAGGCCTTTTACACGTTTTACCTCGGACAGGCCTATGATGCAGGTTCTATTATTACCCCATTTTACAGATGGGGAAACTGAGGCACAGTGAAGGGAGGCCACACAGCTGGTAGAGCTGATACTGGGAGGCAGGTACCATCCACATCCACACTTAACCACACATTCTGTCTTCCCCAGATCCCTTCCCAGCTATGTGACCCCGAGAAGTGAATTCTCCCGAGTCTCAGTTTTGTGATGGCTGGAAGGTTCCCCTTTAGGGAACCTGGTTCGTTCCGGAATTCTGCCCTCTGAGCATGCATGCCCTCCCAGTGTGCTCGCACCCAGCCGCACCTTGATGTCCTCAGCATTGGCGGCCTGCAGCTTTTCCCGGAAGTGCCCGTCCGTCTCCAGCACGTTGATGACTTCCTGGAGGTACCGGTGGTAGTACAGGCCTGTGTCCTAAGGCAACAAGAATGAACATAGTAGCCTCAGCCCTTGTCCCTCTCTGGTTCTTCCCTGCAGGTAGGACCCAGGCTCTGCTCCCCTGGGCACCTGCTGAGGGGCCCAGAGATCAGCCCCCAACCCTGAACGGGAGGCCTGCCGCATGGGATAAAGGCTCTAGAGCCAGCAGACCCTGGTTGCTCTGTCACCCCAGGCAAATTGCCTGATCCTCCGGGCCACAGCTCTTACTTCTTCCCAGGTCTGTCTGTAGTGGAGATGAAATTAAAATCACAAGGGTAAACACCCAGCTCAACACTGCCCATAGAGTGGACACACCGGTATTTGTTGGAAAGCAGTGAAACATACATTCATTCATTCAACAAGCATGCAGCGCGCCCCTACCACGTGCCAGGCACTGTTCTATGGGGCACAGCAAGTGAACAAGACAGACGAAAATCCCTGGGCTCCTGGTCCTAGCCCTGCCATGTGTAGCTGGCTGGTACTTTCCTCTTCCTGGGCCTCACTCTTCCGTTTGTACAATAGGCAATAAATTTCTTACCTCTCAGAGCTGTGGTGAAAAGTAAGAGATAAAAAGCCTGGCACCAAAAAAAAAAAGCCTGGCACCACAGTAAGGCTTTAGAAGATACTCAGTCTACTATAGCTATTATTACATTTTTTTTTTTTGTTTTTTTGCGGTACGCGGGCCTCTCACTGTTGTGGCCTCTCCTACTGCGGAGCACAGGCTCCGGACGCGCAGGCTCAGCGGCCACGGCTCACGGGCCCAGCCGCTCCGCGGCACGTGGGATCTTCCTGGACCGGGGCACGAACCCGTGTCCCCTGCATCGGCAGGAGGACTCTCAACCACTGCACCACCAGGGAAGCCCGCTATCATTACATTTGCTGAGGAACACACCATGGGTGATAAATGGGAGCCGATCACCCAGCTATGGCACTGTGGGTGTACTAATCTCCTATTGCTGCTGTAACAAAGTATCACAAACTTAAGTGGCTTAGAGTAATGAAAATTTATTCTCTTAGAGTTCTGGAGGTCAGAAGTCCAAGATGGTTCAGCAGAGCTGAGCTTATGTTGGAGACTTTAGGGAACAATCTGCTTTCTTGCCTTTTCCAGCTTGTAGAGGCTGCCTACACTCCTGGGCTTGTGGCCTTGCATCACTCTGACCTCTGCTTACATCATCACATCGCTTCTGACCCTGACTTTCTTGTCTGGCTCTTATATGGAACCCTTGTGATTACATTGGGCTCACCTGGATAAGCCAGGATAATTTCTCCACCTAACTCAATCATACCTGCAAATACTCTTTTGCCATATATTCACAGGTTCTGGGGATTAGGGCATGGACATCTTTGGGGGCCATCATTCAGCCAAACACAGTGGGCTGGAATCCCAAATCTGCCAATTACTAGCTATGTGACCTTGTTCGGACTGCTAGGATGCCTAGTTAAATTTAAATTTCAGATAAAACAATGAATAACTTTCAGTATATTATACTAATGGTTATTCGTTGTTTATCTGAAACCCACTCAATTTTAACTGAGTGTCCTGTGTCTTTATTTGCTAAGTCTGGCAATCTTAGTCCTTGGGCAAGTTACTTAACGTCTCTGTGCCTCAGTTTCCGCACCTGTAAAGTAAGGCTAGTGAGTATCCACCTCATAGGGACTGTTGTGAGGATTAGAGCAGTTAATATCTTTAAATATTTAACTCGGCACTTAGTAAGAGCTGTCAACGTTATTATGATTGTTATCGACATCTATAACACTCTAGTAGCCTCAGAATAAAGGAAGTCTCCACCATGGCCCACAAGGCCCCGTGGGATCTCCCCCTGTTCCTTCTCTGACCTAATCTCCCCCTCACTCACTCTGTTTCAGCCACACTGGCCTCCTGTAAGTCCTTCTACTCACTGTGCTCTCCTCCACCACGCAGCCTTTGCCCAGGCTTTTCCTTTTGCCTGGAATATTCTTCCCTGCACTTCAGATCTTAGCTCAAATGACCCTTCCTTCCTCCCTGACCATCACCCCTGGTGTCCATTCTCAGAGGGACCTGCTGATTGTCTTCCCAGCAAACTAAGCTGGTCTGTGAGGGCAGGGGGCTTGCTCTAGCACTGTGCCTGGCTCCTAGAAGATGCTCAAGAAATGTGTGGAATGAATGAAAGGCAAGGGGACTCAAGCTGCCCTTCTGTGTCTGCAAAGATTTCATGGAGCAAAGGCCTCACTTGCTGGGTGGGGACCTGTCATACAGGAGCATGGGATGATTTGTTCCAGAGACAGTGGTGTGTCCATTCCTAGTGGGAGCTGTAGGATTCGGGCCACAAATCAGGGCACTGGCCTTGAGGATCTTTTCAAGTTCCAAATTCCCTAAGACCAAAGGTTTCATAGTGTTCGATAAACACAAGTTGGAATAAATGAGCAGTTACCGTGCCCTATCATAATTTAAACTACAACTCCCATGAGCTCCATGATGTGAGGACACCCCAGTTAACTAACACCACCTGCTCAAGATGCTACTGGGAAATGTAGTTTTTTATTTGAGTCCTTTTCGAGGGGAGGGCGTCTTAAAAGCGCAGAGAGGT
>NW_020175468.1:2628069-2633436 GCF_003031525.2 Neophocaena asiaeorientalis asiaeorientalis
GTTTTTCACCACGTCAAAGCCCTGGGACGGCAAAGAATGGCAGGCAAACTCCAAGCCGCATCCGTAGCCAGCCAGGGGCCACGGGGGCACGGGAATTGTAGTACCACTGCAAACACCTGGCTGGCGAGCAGGGCACGCCACTCACGGGGCTTTCGGTCGCGGGATTCTCCTTCTTGGACGCCCCCCGCTCCAGGGGCACGGTCAGAATAGCGCGCAGCAGCAGCAGAAGTGACAGGAGAAGGAGGGCTGCACGGGGCCCAGCGGGAGGCATGGCGGCGTGGTCTGTGGGGGCGGAGAGGTGGAATAAGTCTGTCCCAAGCCGCCTTCTCCCCTGGACCCAGGAGTCCGGGCTTCCGGCACCCTCTTCGCTTAGACTAGGATTCCGGGATCTCGACCCCCTCTTTCCCCAGGCCCAAAGGTCCAGGGCCCCAGCCTCCTCTTTTCCCAGGATCTGGAGGTACTGGTGTCCTCAGAGACTCAGTTTTCCAGCCCTCTGGTGTCCCGCTTCCCTTCTCCCCAGGACCCAAGAGTCCAGGACCCTCCAGCCCCTTACCTCTCCTTCACCGCAGAGGGCGTTTTCCTGGGCTAGGACCTCCGGTGTGTTCTCTGCGATTTCCCCCCTAGGCCACGCCCACTTTCCCCGCAGAGGATCCGCTCTCAGCAGCCTGATTGGTCCGCGATGGCTCCAGGTTTCGGGCCCCTGTCTAGCGGCCCCGCCCCTTGTCGAAGTCGCTGGCCTTTTCTCGAAAGCCGAGCCTCCTTTCTTGGAAGCCCTACCTTTTGACGCCACATACCCTGCTTTTTAGGCGAAAGAACGGAGACTTTGAAAGAGAACTACAACTCCCTGTTGGG
Organism: Neophocaena asiaeorientalis asiaeorientalis; assembly: GCF_003031525.2. Taxonomy (NCBI): domain Eukaryota; kingdom Metazoa; phylum Chordata; class Mammalia; order Artiodactyla; family Phocoenidae; genus Neophocaena; species Neophocaena asiaeorientalis. The sequence goes on from NW_020175468.1 coordinate 2,628,922, forward strand.
CCAGGGGAAAATGAGTCAGCTTCCGCTGGCATCTTGGCCTCTTCGCCTCATGGGAGTTGTAGTTTTCCCATTTATTGTCTCTCCCAGAAGTGGCTGTAAATTACAGATCGGTAGTAGTTGGCACAGGTCACGTTATAAGTTTCTTGTATAAGAGAGAGGTGTAGAGCGAGCTTGCGATGCGGCCTCTGTCAGGTCCCTTTAAGGAACACCTGCATGCTCTTCCAATTCAGAACCCCTGGAGCAGGGTTGCCTGGCTACAGCAGAGGCCAGGGGTCATTGCTTTGTTGGAAGTGGAACGTGGGGAGCCAGGAGGGAGGGGATTAGGGTAGGTCCCAGTGGGAATCCCCCCTCTCTCTAAGCCCTTTTTTTCTCCCCTGCTTACTTCCCAGAGACCCAGAGATTATGTCACTGGTTCCCAAAGATAGGGTCAGGTATGTTTAGAAGTTGGCCAGAGAGGCAAGGAACTGAGGTGTGAATGTGAAAAGCCTCTCCAGGCACGAGAAGGGGAAAGGGAGTCTCCAGGATCCTAGGGAGGTGGGTGCTGGGGGTCTAGAATCACTGGGGATGGGGTGTTTGGGGTCCAGAGTCCTGAGTTCTCATGTCTGGGTGAAGGAGAGAGGTAGGTATTTGGGGAAGAGAGAGCTGGACTCCTGGGCTCCTGATAGTGACGAAAGCTGGAAACAGGCTGCTGGGTCCCTAGCAAGTGTTGGTGCTGGAATTCGGGCTGCCTGGGTCAGGGGAAAATTTAAAGCTTAAGATCAGGTGTTGAAGGGAAGAGTCCACTGGGATGTTGGGTCTGGGTCCTGACTCCTCATTTTGCTTCTCCAGGATGTCTCAGGAGAATGACACATGGAAGAAAGAGTGAGTGGGGGAAATGAGATGCGCAGGGGTGGAGATGGGGGTGCAAGGGGGAGCTCAAAGTCTGATTATGCCCACACCTACTCAGCTCTGGTCTCATAATGATGTTTGCAGGTTCAGCACCATTGGCCTTGCAGGAAGGGTCTGGGGGCTTGGATTTCTGGGTCCTACCTAAAGGGAGGGAGCTATAAATGAGGACTCCTGGGTCTGAAAGAGGAAGGGATGGGGGGTTTGAGTCCTGGGACAGGAGGGGCCTGGGATCTCTGACTCCTGGATTCTAGACAGGCCAGTGCTGTGAGAAAGAGCTTCAGAACTGGTGGAGCAGGCTCAGGGTCTGCCTCTTCTGTGTCCTCACAAACGTTCAGAACCCTAAGTTGGTCAGGGGGAAGAAGGGGAGGGGCTCTTGGGCAACCAGGGTGCCCTGCTTGCTGTCACTATGAACCTGCACCTCTCTCAGGGCCCTGGGGGATGAGCTTGGCGCCATGAGGCTGCAGAAGCTGGAACAGCAGGTACTGTGCTCAGGAATCCTGCCACCCCCGACTCTTCCATCTTCCATACCTCCCCAGGAGCCCCACCCCCAGTACTTGCTCTGGGACTCCTGGTCCTCTTTGGTTCTCTCGGAGCCTCAAGTTTTGCAATTGGGAAATGAGAAAATAGGAATTTGGGATCCTCAAGTAGCAAACCTTGGTGATGAGACTCCAAAATTTCTAAGGAACTAGGGTTCTGGAGAGCAGGACTCCTAGGTCCTGGGGGAGGAGGGGCCTGGGAGCCAGGACTCCTGGATCTAAGGAAGGAGTTGCTGAGGGACTGAAGGCCTGGAACTCTCCCACCGACGCAGGACGGCCCTTGCCCCAGGCCCCCTTTCACCCATGTCTTCTGGTCCGGTTCCAACACTCCCATTCCCGCCCATACACCCTTTTCCCGCTCGCGCAGCGGCGGTTGTTTGAGGTGAAGCAGCGACGGAAGCGCCAAGAACCCCTCATGGTTCAGGCCAATCCTGACGCTTCCCTGAGGCCCCGGCGACCGCGGCAGCGGGAGGAGCGCTTCTCGGGTGACAGCGGTGAGGAAAGGTTCCCAGGGTCGGGCAGGAGCACAGCCCTGGAGGGAGGGGTCTGTGGGAGTGCGGAGCCTAAAGGGCTTAGAGGGGAAGGGCCTGGCAGAGCCCTGGGGCGGGGACTTGTAGAGCACGAGAGCGGAGCCTGACAGAACCCTTGGGTGGAGCTCAGGAGAGCCTGAGTGCAGGGCCTGTGAGGGCCCAGGGGAAGGACCTGTGAGAGTTCGGGGGCGGGGTCAGGGAGAGCGCGGGTGCGGGGTGTGGTGCAACTAGAGGTGGGGCCCGAAAGAGTCCTGTGATTGGGCTTGTTAGAGCTCCGGGGCGGAGCCTGGGGGAGCTGGGGACCGCCCAGAAAGTGCTGGGGCGGGGCCTGGGAAAGCTCCGGGTTGCAATTAGGCAGAAGAAACCTCACTGCTGAAGTAGGCGAAGCCCGAGGGCTGGGACTGGGTTATTTAGAGCCGAGGTACTGGAGAGCCCGCGTGGGATTGTTTACACGCGGAATCGAGACAATTTAGCGGTAGGGCTGTGCTTGTTTGAGTCTTGGGATGGAGTTAGGGTCCTGAGTGGGTCTTTGGGTAGTCAGTTAATCAGGGAAGATATCTCGGAGACCAGGGAGGAGGCGGATCTTCTCAGATGACCGGAATTTGTACATCGTGTTAATGGCCCTCGCCGTACCTTCTCCCAGGCCCCGGGAACCCTTTCCTTCAGGAGAACGTGCCAGAGACACATCTGCGCCCTGGTGCCCGCAGTGTCCTGAGCACCGTGAGCTGCGGTGGAGATGGCAGTGGCGAGCGTGGACCCCTGGTATCGCCGACAGAAGCAGGTAATCTCAAATCCTTGGGCCGCCTATACACTGGAACTCCACTCCCACTAGAACCCAGGAGTCTGGATCCTCAGTCCTTGCTCTCCAAAGGACCCCCAGGGGCCCCGTTTCCTTCACACCAAGGAGTCCAGGTCCTGAACCTTCTCCTTCTCCAACACGCAAGAATCTGAATCTCCAGCCCTCTCCTCCCCCAGTATTCAGAAATCCCAGTCTCCAGACCCGCCCCCCCCCATCCTGATTACCAGGCAGTTCCGATCTCGAGTTGGAGGAAGTCTCCGTGGAGGATATTCCTGCCTCACCACCTCCTTATGAAGAGCCTCCGGGGACTCGGCGCAGGGGTTGGCCAGCCCGCCAACGACCTGGTAATTTCTGGGACATTGGGTGAAATCTGGCCCCCTGGTCCATGTGGCAAATCCTCCCCCTTTTTGGTAACAGCTTTGTCGAGATATATTTCACATACTATACAATTCACTCATTTAAAGTTTACAATTCCATGGTTTTCAGTATATTTACCAAGATGTGCAACAATTACCACAATGAATTCTAGAACATTATCATCACCCACAAAAGAAAGCCCTATACCTTTTATCAGTCAACCCCCCCCCCAATTTCTCCCAGACCTAAGTAACCACTAATCTAATTTCTGTCTCTTTAGATTTGCCTATTTTGGATATTTCTATATTCATATATAGAATAATACAGTATATAATCGTTTGTGATTGGCTTCTTTTGCTTAGCATGCTTTCAATGTTCATCTATGTTGTAGCATTATCAGTATTTCATTCCTTTTTATTTCTTAATATTCCGCTGTGGTGACATTTCCTTTTATTCTCATGACATGACCAACGATTTCAATAACAGGACTCTGGGTTACCACTCCAAACTCCGCTCCCTCCTCCCGGATGCTGTCTCTGGGACAAGGGAAAGAGAGGACTCTAACTACTCCCTGTCCTTAGATCCAGAGAGCAGTCAAAGACAGTAGGGTTCGGAAACCCAGGGGTTCTGGCCTTCTCCAGCTAGCACTGATGACCTTGTCCCGAGCTCCTGGGACCCAGGTGTCCTGAGCTCAGTCTTCTTCGGGCTTCTTCCACCCTTTAGGGGGCAGTGCTGAGGACGAGAGCGAATCCCAGGATGTTGGAGATGAATACGAGGTGCCCAGTCCGAGACCAAACCCTGGAATGGTTGGTGACGGGGGCCATGGAGACTTAGCCTCCAACAAGGTGGGAGGTGGCACAGGCAATAAGGACATAGGAGGAAGAGAGCTAGTTTCGGACTCTAGGGGGGACGGGACTCTAAAATTCTGCAGCCCAGTCAAGGGCCCTTTTTACTGGTGAGTGGAACCTGTTATGTTTGGGCTAGCAGAGGCGCACCATTTATTGAGTCAATCTAGAGGATTTGAATTGATGTGAGCACATACATTAAAACCCAGCCCCTCGAAAGGCAGCGAGCTTTGGAAAGGGTGAGAAAGGGCCAACTGGCACTCACTTTGCTACTGATGAAAGTGAGATAGTTTCAGTTGAGTAGATCTGGGCGGTACTATATGTTATCTAGACCCAATGAACATTGGTATTAGAGGAATGGGCAATGCTTTCAAAGGGATTCTCCAATCGGTAGGTGGAATGGGTGTGGCTGCAGAGGGAGGCTAATGGTGCTGGCCAATCAACACTTGAAGAGGGCTTGGTGGGGTGGGCCCCTTGAATGTACTGGCCAATCAGAAAGTGGCTTAGATGCTTGACCAATAGACAGAAAACTTGGTCGAAAGAGGGCGTAACACTGAGCT
>NW_020175468.1:2633464-2681536 GCF_003031525.2 Neophocaena asiaeorientalis asiaeorientalis
GCTGTCTCTCAACTTGAATTTGGCACGTGGGCTAGGGCGAAGACCTGCAAGAGAAGAAAGAGGAGTCGGAGTCTACAGTGAGGAACTCCCCATGGGCGACCGACGAAGAGGTGTCCGAGGCCCCGGAAGGCGCGGACGGCGCGGGCAACAGCGATGTGCGGAGCTCGCTGTGCTCGCCTCCCCGCGCCCCAGGCCCTCGGCTGGGCGAGGATATGGAAGCGTATGTGCTGCGGCCAGCGCTGCGCGGTCGCACGGTGCAGTGTCGCATCAGCCGCGACAAGCGCGGGGTAGACAAGGGCATGTTCCCTTTCTACTATCTCTACCTGGAGGCGGCCGACGGCCGAAAGGTGCGGTCTGGTAGCCTCGGAAGCAAGTCCCACCTCCCAAGGGCAAGTCCCGCCCCTTTCTGAGCGACAGCAAGACTTAGGCGAATCCAGGCCTTGTTCGTCATTGAACTAGGACTAGTCAGCTCCAGCGCCAAGTCCTGCCCTTCACAGCACTAGGATTCTTTCCTCTCAGAGCCCGATAGGCCCTCCCCATCCCATAATCCAGCCCTGTCCACTCTCGAGTTGGGCCCGCCTTTCTCAAGGCTAGGCCGCGCCCTTTCGGAAGGTCCCAAGCCCCACCTCTTACAGACCCTCGTGAGGTACTGGCCTCATCTTTTTCGATCCAAGTCTGGTCCCTCAGTGAGCCTTCTGTGTTATCAGGCCCCACCCAATCCTGGGACAGGCCCCGCCTCTCAGGAGTCAAGCCCCTTGCTTCGTGGATTTTCCACCCAAAGCCAAGCGACTCCCATCTCAGTCTGGCCATTCCTGTCTCAAGTGTGGCCGCTTCTCCTCAATTACTCATTCTCTCCCAGAAAGAGGCTTTTCCCCTACTCAGTGCCAGACCTGTTTTTTCCCCGATGAAACACGTACTGAAGTCCTGCTGCGATGTTCCAAGTGAGGCTCTTCCCTATTCTCCAAAGCCAGGTCCTGCCTGCCAGTCAGGTTCGCCTCTCCCTGGGCCCAGCCCCAACCCTGAACCCAATGGCCGAAGGAATAAGGGGCAGATATTAAGATGTGAAATGGGGCTTCCCTGGTGGCGCAGTGGTTGAGAGTCCGCCTGCCGATGCAGGGGACACGGGTTCGTGCCCCGGTCCGGGAAGATCCCGCGTGCCGCGCAGTGGCTAGGCCCGTGAGCCATGGCCGCTGAGCCTGTGCGTCCGGACCCACCCCATTCAGGACCCAGCTGATGACTTCCTTCAGTGAGAACCGCATCTCCCAGCAAGCTTTGGGACGCTTATTGCTCCATTACCCTTTCCTCTGTCTTGGGGACCTGGTGTTTCCTTGTCTTTGGACCCCTCGCCCTAGCCAAATACCAGAAATCGACTCTAATGGGCTGTTTCTCACATCCACAGCACTTCCTTCTGGCTGGGCGCAAGAGAAAAAGGAGCAAAACCTCTAATTACCTCGTCTCCCTGGACCCCACAGACCTATCTCGGGATGGGGAAAATTTTGTGGGCAAAGTCAGGTGGGCAGAGTCCTGATGTGTGTGATAAACAGGTGGCAGAGGGCCGGGGGTTGGGGGGGGGGGCAAGGGGACAATTGAACTACATTTCCCAGCGGGCTGTAGAGTACAAGTTCCACCTGCCCTACAATTTTTTCTCTTGGGGACTGATGGGTTTTGTAGTTCTTCAAGTTGCAACTCCAGGGTGGTTGGGAATAGAACTGAAGGCTTTGGAGCAGAGGTTGGCATTTAAGACATTTGACTTCTTGAGAGACACGGGGCTGGCATTCCTAAGTTTCTGTGGGAGAAGAGGGCTGGGATATGTGAGTTCTTTTGTCTTGGAAGGGCGTTCCTAAAGGGCCAAGGCAGGAGGCTAAAATCATGGCTCACCAAAGAAAGAGAGGGGGGCTGGGACTAGGTACATGGAACATGGAACATGAGTCTTTTGTAGAGGATTGATCGGAAGAGTTCATGAGATGACATGGGAAAGCAGTTAATGTAAAATAGGAACAATTATTATTTTTATCTGACCACTTCCCTCCTGGAGCAGATCTAATGTCTTGGGCACCAAATTCACCATCTTCGACAATGGGGTGAATCCAGAAAGGAAGAATTTTGTCCCAGAGACTGCTCGGATCAGGGAGGAGCTGGGGGCTGTGTGTTATGTGAGTATCTGGGAGACGAGAGAGAGTGGAGCAGGACGGTGGGGAGGGAGAAAGAAGAAGGCCAAATGGAGCATACTACCCTCAGGAGACCAACATCTTGGGATTCCGAGGGCCCCGGAAAATGACTGTGATCATTCCAGGAATCGACGCCCAGAACCAGAGAATCAGTGTCCAGCCACAAAATGTGAGTGCGCCAAGGTTGAGTGTCCCTGGGTCAATGGGGAGGAAGGGCTGGGGGACCGGCCATAGGTCCTAAGGGGAGAGGGAGCCGATGGACTGCATAAGGTCATATATGAAGCCGGTAGGACTTTGTCAGACTTATGTTTCTCAGGAAGGAGAGCCTAGGGACTCAAAATTCTGCGTCTGGAGGAAAAAAGCTGGTTGGTAGTTGGTTAACCACGTCCCCACTTTACCCTCTAGGAACAGGAGTCGCTATTGAGTCGCCTCCAACGGGGGGCCAACCAGGGGCTGGTCCTGCTGCAAAATAAAGCCCCGTCGTGGAGCGACAAGAGCGGCGCCTACGTGCTCAATTTTCATGGTCGCGTCACTAGGACCTCGGTGAAGAACTTCCAGATCGTGCATCCGGATGACCGTGAGTTCCTAGGAACTGGTTTACCTGGGCGAGGGAGCAGGACAAGAACTACTTCTCCCATTAGCACTTGAGCGTTTTCCTAGGCAGGGCCGACTCCACGCTATTGCAAAGCCTATTGGGAAGTGTAGTTTACAAGGCCCTCTGCCATATAAACTGCACTTCCGGAGGATTCCGCGCATAGCGAGGGCGCCGCACAGCCTCTCGGGAGTCGTAGTTCTCGCGGCTCAGAGGCCCGCGGCAGGGATACGACACCCGCTCCCGTTAGTTCCTGACTTCCTTCTCAGCGGACTACCTGGTGCTCCAGTTCGGTCGCGTAGCCCCAGACACGTTCACCATGGACTTCCGTTTCCCACTTTGTCCGCTCCAAGCCTTCGCCATCTGCTTGTCCAGTTTCGATGGGAAGCTGGCATGTGAGTAGTTCAATGAAAATACTCTCATCAGCTTGTGTGCCTACTCATTTGGAGAAAGGGCCCCAGCGTGCCTTCTTTTGCACCAGTTTACTAATAACCAACACTTATTAGACGCCGCCTGAGTGCCCCGTCCTGTGCTTTAGGCAGTGGGCTGTTCGGCAGCACTTGCTCTCCTGAAATCACAGTCCGATCATGGGGGATGGGTCTTAAACAACAAAAAAATCAAAATGCTCGTCTGTTATGAATGAGGAAGGCACACAAGTTGGCTGGGTCAGAGCAAGATATCTCTTAAAAAAAAAAAATTTCATCTACATCTGAAGAATCACAAGGAACTAGCTGAGCCAGAGGGGTCAGGGACGGGAACAGACAGTAGCCACAGCTCATACAGAGCTCTTAAGGTGGAAGGGGGCTTGGTCGGTTTGGGAATGAAAGGATAGTGTAGCAGGAGCCTGGGGAACCAATGGGGAGGGACAAGGTGTGAGGCTGGATAGGGTGCATGATGTTTGGGCCACTCTTTTTTTTTTTTATTTAACTAACTTTATTTATTAATTTTTTTTTTTATTTTTGGCTGTGTTGGGTCTTCATTGCTGTGCGCCGGCTTTCTCTAGTTGTGGCGAGCAGGAGCTACTCTTTGTTGTGGTGCGTGGGCTTCTCATCCCAGTGGCTTCTCTTGTTGCGGAGCATGGGCTCTAGCCACATGGGCTTCAGTAGTTGCGGCACGCAGGCTCAGTAGTTGTGGCATGTAGGCTGCAGAGCGCAGGCTTAGTAGTTGTGGTGCACGGGCTTAGTTGCTCCGTGGCATGTGGGATCTTCCCAGACCAGGGCTCGAACCCGAACCCGTGTGCCCTGCATTGGCAGGCGGATTCTTAACCACTGAGTCACCAGGGAAGCCCCACCCCCACCCCGGCCACTTTTGTTTGAACTGCTGTGAAGAGTTCTAAGCTGGTGAGGTAAAAGTAGGATGGGTAATTGGAAGACATCCATGAGAGTAAGAATAAATACTAGCCAACACTTATGTTATTTGACAAACATTGTTTTAATTATGACTTCCTTTGGGGCCTTACAAACTCATAAGGTATGTGCAATTGTTAGCCGCATTTTACAGATAAGGAAACTGAGTCTATGGACACATGATTTATAAATGTGAAATCAGGCCCACTCATAAATGTGAAAGCCTTGAGGAACTCACCACGTCTGCCAGTAGGAGGATGAGTCTTTGTATTCCAAGGACACACAGAAAACTGGAGCTTAACCCTTTTTTGGTGAGTCCAGTTCCCAGCTGCCTTGGGGAGATAACTGTCCGGGGTTTAATCAAATATAGGTGGAAGCCAAAGAAAAATGACAAAACCCACCAGTCCTTAGTTCAAAAGAAGCCTCGGAATGGGAAGAGGGATGATGGGAAATGTAATTTATCCTCTATTGAGAGGCTCGCCTTTATGCTGTTCCCCCGCAACTGTTTTGGGGACCCAGGAGTAGTGGATGGTGTCAGTTCAGACACACACGGAGACGCTGCTCACTATGAAAAGCTTTATTCCTTATATAAATCAACACTTAAAAATAAATAGGTAATAACATGAAAACTACTTCATCTTAGCCACGCCTCCCACTGAGGTCCAGGCAAGGAGACACACAGGGAGGAGATGGAGAGGCCAGAATGTGGCTCAAAGGTGTGGTCTGCATGGGGACATGGGTAAGGTCGGGGTAGGGGCAGGTATGGTGGCCAGAGAAGTGGGAGGGTTCCCGAGGCGTGCCCAGGCCCTGGCCCGGGCGGCAGGGGTGAGGTAGGGACCCAGCTCCTCTTGGGCTTGGGCGATGCGTCGGGCAAAGCGGCTGCGATCCCGGGCGAACTGCTCCCAGGGGCCTCTGCGGGCGGCCTGGGCGGGTCCCGCCCAGACAGCCAGGAGATGGACGGAGACCTTCTCAGAGAAGCGCACCTGGAGATGGACCGTCACGATGGGGAGACACAGAGATACAGACACAATGTACAAACGGCCACAGGTTGGGGGGTGTGGGGAGAGGGAGGGAGACAGAGAGAGAGAACCAAACAAAAATTAGTTGCACAACAACGCTTGTTATCTGGATAGTCATTTACCCACCAGCGGATCCTCCATCTGACTCCCTGAAGATGGAGGTAGTTCCCTGGGGTTGACATGAGTGCAGCTGCTCCTTCATCCCACAAGGGCCCAGCCTCTTGCAAAGGATTGCATTACAGTGAACACAGCCGTCCCAACGGAGCTCACACGCAACCCTCTGCAACACGGGGGACCCAGGAATCGGGGCCTCCAGCCCTTTGGCCCCCAGGCCCAGGAGTTCCAGCTCCCAGCCCTCTCCTCGCTAACCTCAAGAATCTGAGCCCTCAGCACCCACCTTTCTGGTCTTCAGGGGAGGCTCAGGGTCCCGATGCCTGGTGGGGGTTTCTGCAGACTTGAGGCGCATTTGCAGACGGAGGGGCAGCCGAGGAGGAGCCCAAGGAGGTGGGGCCTTCTCTCCAGGTAAATAGATGGCCACTCGGAAGGGGCAGGGCTCAGCTTCTCCCCACTCTGTGGCAGCTTCCCCTCCCTCTGTTTCCTCTCCAGGCTGACATATCCGGCCCCTGAAGAGGGCACTCTGGGTCTGAAAGGAGGGACTTGGTTCCAAGTCAGCTGCTTCTGATTCGTCGTCTTCATCCTCATTCTCACCCTCACACTCAGTTTCCTCCTCCGTGTCCTCTCCTGGTCGGTACACCCAGGCCCTCAGGAAGGCACTTGTGTGTGGGATGGAAGAGGAAGCCTCGGCTTCTCCTGAATCACTGTCCCCCTCCTCTTCCTCCTCTGTGATCTCACTGGATTGGTGCTGCCAGGTCCTGAGCAGGGGGCTCTGGGCTGGAACTGCGGAGTGTGGCTCTGGGTCAGCTTCTCCTTTCTCAGGGTTTTTGGGCTTCTCCTCCTCAGGCTCCTCTCCTGAACAACACTCCCAGGCCCTGAGGTGGGAGCCTGCAGATGAGGGGCAAATGGAGGTCTTCGTGGCTGCTTTATTCTCTGTTCTTTCTTCCTCTGTGGCTCCATCCACGGGGCAGCACACCCAAGCTCTGGGCTTGGATCCCAGAGCTAAGGGAGAGGCAGATGTTCTAGGAGCTTCTTTATTTACAGCTTCTTCATCCTCCTCCTCTTCCTCCACCCCTGGACAACATTCCCAGTGTGATGGAGGAAAAGAGAACGTGATCACTTCTTTATCTTCAGTAACCCCTTCTTCCTTAGATTCCTCCTCCCCAGGAAGGTCTTGCAGGGATGTTACCAGAAGGCTGGGGCACAGGGGAGCAGGCTGGCCATCCATAAATTCACTTCCCTGCTCTCTAGGGATACTGGTTGCTTCTTCCCTGCCATACTCTTCGTCGTCATTATCTGAAAGTCCCCAGGCTTCAAGAAGAGAACACTTGGTTTCCAGGTCAGGGCAGGCCCCCCGGGATGCTTCTCCATCCTTCTCAGCTGCTCCACTGTCTCCAGTCTCCTCTTGAGGGTGCCTGCCCTTGGGGGCACGGTGAGTGGCCAGAGAAGCCTTAGCTTCTCCCTCCGGGACAGCTTCTCCCTGATCTGTTCCGGTTACTGCTTCCACCAACCAGGGCTCTGGAGATCTTGGGCCTCTCAGGTGGCTCCAGGCCCAGCTGAGAAGGCCCACCAGCGGGGACACGAGGTAGAAGGTGTGGGTATCCCTCCAGGGGGCAGGCTGATGGGGCACTTGGCCTGGGGCCATCTGTCTGGACTGGGAAAAAGGGAGAAAAAAAAGGAATCAAGTGGGGCTCCCCTGGTGGCGCAGTGGTTGAGAGTCCGCCTGCCGATGCAGGGAAGCCATTTAGGGGATAGTATCAGAGGATGACCCTGAGTCATAGCAACGGAAACAGTAACACAAATAGCAACAGCAAAGTCCCTGCCCCACATTCCTTTTTTTTTTTTTCCACATTCCTTTCTGATCCCAGCCACTCCCATCTCTGTCCCTTGTTTCGCCATCTCCTCTCTCAATACCCAAGAGTCTGGGTCTCAACAAGCCTCTAGCCCCATCTGCTCTCACCCATTAAGTCCTGGTCCCAAGCAGAGAGAACACAGGTCCTCTACTTGCTTCTCTTGGGGACATAGTCCTGGTCCCTGCTTCTCGCCCCCTCCTGAGGATTGACAAATCAGACCCCCATCACCCTCCTCCCTCGGAGACTCAAAAATTCCGATCCCCAGATGGTTCCTTCATTGGGGACCCAAGAGCCTGGCTCCCAGAACCCTCCTCCGTCTGGCTCAGGGCTCCAAGTTCCCAATTCCTTCTGCTTCCGAAGTCCGAGCCCTAGGGTCCGTCCCACCCCTCCATACACAAGAGTTCAGGTTCCCAGGCCCTCCTTAGGACCCAGGAGTCCGGGCCCCGAACCCTCCTATTTCGGAACCCTGAAGTCCGAGCACCCTCCTCATAACTGACCCGCAGTCTGATCCCAGCCCCCAAACCCCTGGGGACCTAGGTGTTCCGACCCCCCAACTCACCGGCTCGGGACCGTGCGTCACCCTGGGGGCAGGAGGGCCGGCTGGGGCTGCCACAAGCGATCACAGGTTCGGACGCCTCGGGAAGCCAGCGCGTTCATCTCCCCCTCCGGCGTTGGGCTCAGGGACTCAAGTTGTCACCGGCTGCTACAAGTGCTGTCGCGACAAACGGGCGCGGGATCGTGCCGGGAGACGCAAAAATACAAACAAGTGGGAAACTAAACGGGTTTGCGCTGACGCTACCCGCAGGGCTTTTATAGGCCAACGCTGCCGGACGTGCTAACGCCAAGAGGGGAGGCGGGGTTTCGAAACGTAAACGTGAGGATCTGAGCGGAAAACCAGGTTGGACTTCTCGCGGAGATTCCGGGCTTTGTGACGTCACGGCGGCGGCGGTGTTTCCAAGCGTGGCCACGCCCCAAGCAAGAGAGCTGTCACTCAAACGCGTGAACTGCTTAAGCAGTGAGGGAGCTCGCGTAACCCCTGTTGCAGACAGATGCCTCCCCCCTTATTTAACCAGCAGGCCCCAGTCTAGAGTCTCCCACTTTCCCATCCGGTCGGCTTCCTACCCGGTGTGGGAGAGTATTATTGTTTCAATTTCACAGATGGGGAAACTGAGGCTTGGGAATGAAATCACTTGCTCAAGGTGGTCACAGCAGAGTCTAGATTCATTGCAAAAAAGACAGAATGTGTAAGCCCCCTGAAGGCGGGCACCTTGCATTGCTCACTGCCTGGCACATAGTAGGTGCTCAACAAATATGTGGTGAGGGGATATGAAACCAAAAACTCGGACCCCTTCCCTGTCTCAGGCACAAGGTTCCACTCTTAGGTTTCACCGGCTTCAAATTTGTACAAAACCTCTGCTTACACAAACTGAAATTCTGGCTGGGGAGCACCAACGGAACCTCATGGGAGAGTGGGGTCTTCTGCCACAAATTCCAGGCCCAGGGACACAATCCCAGTCCCGCCGCACCACCCACCCCTGACCTGGTTCGTAATGTTTTCCCTCAAAATACACCCAGATCCCATGTCTCCCTCCTGAGGGGTTCAACCTCAGTCTAGAAGAGAATTTTCATCTGAATCTGAGGTGGAGATTGACACTGGCCATTTGACCATTCTCTCGCCAGCACCCAGGGATCGGGGGCCACTCCCTCCTCACTGGAGGTCCATCCACTTAAAGCCACACTTCCAGACCCCCAGCTCTATTCACAGCTCCGGAGTCCTGACTCCTAGCTCACACCTTCTTCCCAGGTACCCTGGAGTCTCAGCCCCCACCCCTTCCAAGATCCTAGCCATCTCCTTTCGGGGGAGGGCGCGTGGTGCCCATGACTTAGGCCCCTGACTACCACCAGCCCACTGAGGCCCTGGAGTCCAGGCCCAGCTCCTACTCTCCAAACATTTAGGAATCCCAGCTTCAGCCTCTATGGGACCCTGGCTCCCCAGGCTCTAGCCCAACAGGGACCTAGGAATCGGGGAGGGGTGTGTGTGTGGCCCCTCAGCATGGGGTCAGCTGAGCCAGAGGTCAGGCTGTGGTGGGGAGGCCAAGAGGGGCGGGGTCAGCCGGGATTGGGAGGGGAGGCAGTCGCGTGGGCGGCTGGCAGACGGAGGGAAGGACCCGCAGAGAGGAAAGAGAAACTGGGAGAGCGGGGAAGAGAGAAAGTCAGAAGGGAAACCTGAGCGAGGAGGAAACAGTAGACGTGGAGGGCCACGGAGAAAGAGAAAGAGATTGAGTGTACGGGAGAGAGAGAGACAAGGGGGAACAGAGAGGGAGAGAGCAAGAGCGAGAGCGAGAGAGCGAGAGCGAGAGCGAGCGAGCGAGCGAGCGAGCGAGCGAGAGAGAGAGAGAGAGAGAGAGAGAGAGAGAACAGGATGGAGACTTAAAGAAGAGACTCCATGAGTCCCAGAAAAAGATTTGGACAGAACCAGAAAGATTGGGAGAGAAAGTGATATGGCGGTGGGGATGCTGCCGAGGAGGGAATGAGTAAGAGAGAGATTGGAAGAGACAGAGATTAGAGAGTGAGAGAGACAGAAGGTGAGACTGGAGAGAGAGACAGTATAAGAGGAAGGTAGAGCGTGAGAGGAAGACTCACTGTCAGAGACAAAGAGACAAAAGGGTGTGAATGAGCAGGTGAGAACTGAGGGCTATGAGAGTCATCCCCTAAGGGGCAGAGGAGTAGGGGGACTGTGCCTGGGTGTCCCAGGTTCCACGCTGCCCTCTTGTGCCCTCTGTCCTTGGGACCCCAGAGCTGGTAAGTTCCCTGGCTTGGCTGGGAGGGAGGAGCTGCCTGGGTGCACATTCCTGGTGCCCGGGTCTCAGTGGGGATGTTCTGGGGGTGCACGTGGGAGGGCAGGAGACAGGTAGCTGGGGGGAAAGAGACAGGGAATGGGGGGTCTTGAGCACAGAGAGGGTCAAATTCCTGGCCAGTGTGCAGGGGGGGCAAGAATAAAGGGGCTCCTATTCTCTGTCTCTAGCTGCAGACAGCTGCCCCCTCCCTGCAGCTGCCAGTGCCGCCCACCTCTCTTGGCATCACTCTTGGTATGCGGTCCCGGGCCAGGGCCTCCCCCAGTCCCCCCAGGCCCCAAACAACAGGCTCTTTCTCCTCAGCCTCCTCCGACCTGCAAGCCCCTGACCCTGTCTCTGTCCCCAGCCGGGTCATCTGCAGAGAGGCACACACAGCCCCTTTTTTTTCCTCTCCCCAAGCCCTTGATGGAGGAAGGCAGACCTCGGAGCAGCCTCAGCCTGGCCAGCAGCGCCTCTACCATCTCCTCGCTTGGCAGCCTGAGCACCAAGGTTCGAGCTTCTTGGTGGGGCTGGGGAGGAGGGGGGTGCTCTGGGCTGCCCCATCCTCCTGTTTCCGAACCCTGGTTTCGGTGCCACCCGAGGGACTCTGATTGTCAAAAGCAAGGATCTTTAGCAACGGGGTGTGCCGAACCTAGCAAGGTCCCAAATTTCCCACCCACCACAGCCAGGAATTCAGAGGCACTCCCAGCTGTCCCCACCCCTTGTATTTTCCTAATTCGAAGCCAGAGTAACAGCCTGCTTAACTCTGGTTGCTAAGATAAGGCCACTCCCCAGCCGTGACCTTCCCTCTCCCCAGCCAGGAACTCAGTGGCTACTCTTATTAGGACTGAGAAATCCGTGTCCTGTCTCTAGCCATCCCATCTACCCAGTTCTGAAATCTGATAAAGGAAAGACCCTAATCCAACAATAAATATGCCCCATATGGCCTGAGATTCTTGCATCCCAAATCATCACCCCAGCCCACAGTTCGGTCATGACATTCATTTTCTTGTCCTCCAGACATTCCCCTCACTCATTTCTAGCTTCCCAAGTTCAGATTCTGTAGATTTGAACCTGACCTGGATCAGCATCGTCACCAAGGAGGGGCATCCTGTGGGAATCTGGCCATGGGTGCCTGGGATATCTGTGTGCACAGGAGAGGGAGGCCCATCTACTGGGATGAAGGGATTTGGAGCTCCCACCGCCACCCTGGACATGATCGCTAAGGAATGTCATTCCTTGGCACTGAGGTATCCTTTGATTCCAGCTGACCCATCACTAGGGACTCAGCACAGAGGTCCTTCCTGATCATGGGGACCTCCCAGGCAGTATTGCCATCTTGGGTCCCAAAGGCTCTACTACATCTTGGGCTCTGGTGGCCAAGAGCATCCTCTCCTTGGCAGTGGACCCTTGATTCCCAAATTCCCTCCGCAGTGGCCAGTAGCCTCTTCCTTGCCTCCAGACACCTCCCGCCACGCATGAAAAGTGTCTGTCAACTCTGCACTATGCACATGCAATTCTCATCCCCAAACTCAGATCCCTCTTTATTTATTTTTTAATCTCAGTTCCCCGACCAGGGATTGAACCCGGACCACGGCAGTGAAAGCGCCGAATCCTAACCACTAGGCCACCAGGGAACTCCCTCAGGTCCCTCCTTGACCCAGCTTCTAAAGGCAGCTGAGGAGGGCCTCGGGTTGCCTGAGTCCCACTGCACCGCCTCCCCAAGTCCATCCCAAGGCCATGTTCACTTCTGTCCTCCTTGTCTCTTCAGAAGTCCACCCGGGCGGTAAGCAAGGTGCATGCCTTCGGGAAGAGGGGCAATGCGCTCAGAAGGGACCCTAACCTCCCCGTGCACATCCGAGGCTGGCTTCATAAGCAGGTAGAGTGAGCAGAAGAAGGGAAAGGACACTCCAAGTGATGTTAGAGGCTGTGCCCCTGGCTGTCCACTGTTTCTCTCCTTCCAAGTCTTCTCCAAATATATATATATTTTGATCACTGCTTCCTCCCTTATTCTGTCGTTTCTTTCATTCATTCATTCAATGACCACTTTTTTTTCATAAATTTATTTATGCTTTATTTTATTTTTGGCTGCATTGAGTCTTCGTTGCTGCGTGCAGGCTTTCTCTAGTTGCAGCGAACGGGGGCTACTCTTCGTTGCGGTGCGCGGGCTTCTCACCGCGGTGGCTCCTCTTGTTGCGGAGCACGGGCTCTAGGCACGCGGGCTTCAGTAGTTGTGGCTCGCGGGCTCAGTAGTTGTGGCACGCGGGCTTAGTTGCTCTGCGGCATGTGGGATCTTCCCGGACCAGGGCTCGAACCCATGTCCCCTGCATTGGCAGGCGGATTCTTAACCACTGCACCACCAGGGAAGTCCAACGACCACTTCTTGAACATTTACAATGTGCCAAGCCCTGGGTCACATACCATGCAAATAAGACAAATAAGTATCTATCTACATTCAAGATGGGAGTGGGACAGGGATGGATAATAAATTAGTATAAAACAAGTGGACTAAATGATTTTGGATGGTGGGAAATGAAGCACTGTGAAGAAATAACGTAGGAGAATGTGCTGGAAAGTGGCTGAGGGATGAGAGCTACTTTTGACTGTTGGTCGGGGAAGGCGTCTCTGAGGAGATGACATTTGAGCTGAGAATTATATGTCAAGAAGGAGCCCATTGTGTTAAGATCTGGGGGGCAGAGGGAATCTGAAAGCAAAGGGCCCTGCAGCAGGCCAAAGTTTGGTGTTTGGAGCAAGCCAAGGTGAGAGAGAGGAGGGGCGGCAGGGCGACGGGGCGAGCTTCTCTAAGTGTGGTCCCAGACCAGCAGCGCCAGCATCACCCGGGAAATTTCTAGAAATGCAAATTGTCAGCTCCCACCTCAGATCTACTGACTGGAGAACTCTGGGGATGGGACCCAGGAATCCGTGTTTTAATGAGCCCTCCTGGTGATTCTTATGTGCACCCAAGTTTTAGATTCCCTGTAAGCCAGCAAATTAGGGTAAGGAACTTGCGATTTATGCTAAGTGTGACGGGAAGCTCTATTTTGAGCAGGGGACTCACATGGTCTGATTTATAATTTTAAAAGATCATGCTGCTTCTGTGGGAATGGATTGAAGGGGAGAAGAGGGGCACAAGGTTAGAGATGGAGCAGTTCTGGAAGAGGAGATGGGGAGATGCAGGATTCAGGGTATGGCTCAGCATCACCTTCCTGGCCTCTCTGTGTCTCACACTCCATAATGATCGGGCCAAGTCTTCCTATATAAAGCCGCTGCCCGTGTGTGGTACAGTATCTGTCCCAATCTTCCTGTAACTTCTCAATCTCCAATTGACCCATGAGGAAAAAATGAGGTTTCCAGTGGGGAAATGACTTGCTTAAGGGCACAGTTTGAAAGTGGTGGAGCTAAGAGTCAAACTCAGGTCCACCTGTGTCCAGAATCTATGTCCTCCCAACTGCAACCCACTGGTTTCCAGTCCTCCATCTGAATCTATTGCACCAAACATGTGTCTCTGCCCCTCTCCTTTCTTTGGGTCTTTGGCCCCAAGTGTCACTGTCTCCATCTCCTTTTTTCCCTCCCCCCTCTACTCCCACTCTGTCTCTCCAGGACAGCTCCGGGCTCCGGCTCTGGAAACGCCGCTGGTTCGTCCTCTCTGGCCATTGCCTCTTCTATTACAAGGGTCAGTGCCCCAGCTGGCATAGGGTGGACGGGCCACCGCTGGTTCGTCCTCTCTGGCCATTGCCTCTTCTATTACAAGGGTCAGTGCCCCAGCTGGCAGAGGGGGGGCGGGCCCCCCTCCCACCCTCCCTTTCCACCAGCCTCTTGGCCTCTAGATCCCTGTGTGACACTTGACCCCAGCCTGTCTTTTGCAGACAGCCGCGAGGAGAGCGTCCTGGGAAGCGTCCTGCTCCCCAGCTACAGTATCAGGCCAGATGGTCCAGGAGCCCCCCGAGGGCGGCGCTTCACCTTCACCGTGAGTCCATCCAACCCCCATGGGCACTAAGGCACTAGGCGATGGGGGCAGGCATGGAGCATCCATTACTGGAGATAAAGACCAGGTTCCATGGCATCCTTCTTTTTAGAGGGCCCGGCGGCCGGGTCCTCCAGCTCTCTCTTCCCGCAGGCGGAGCACCCGGGCATGAGGACCTACGTTCTGGCGGCTGACACGCTAGAAGACCTGAGGGGCTGGCTACGGGCACTGGGGCGGGCCTCCCGCGCGGAGGGGGACGATTGGTGAGTATAAGTACAGGCCACGCCCCTGACACTCTACCTCCAGTCTGGGTCCTGCAAATTATCCGGCTAACCCCTCCCTTTAAAACCCTGCCCTCTTCAGTGTCCAATCACTATTCTTCTAGCTGTGGAAACTCCGCCCTTCAGGCCCCACGTCCAGGGGACTTCATCTCCAATCAGCAAAGAGTCTATCTCTTGTAAGCTCCGCCCACCGTTTTGTCCATCAGTATTGCTCACTCTCTAACTGGCTCCCGCAGAAGTCTCCACCCCCTGAGGCTGCCACCTAAAAAATGTTAGATTAAAAAAAAAAGGAAGGCTCCAGGCTCTGTCTGCCTGTCCCAATTTTCAGGCTGGAGACGCATAGTCTAGGGCATTGGGCCCAGCGACCTGGATGGACCTTGTGGCCCTGCACAAGTCACTTCCAACTCGGGCCTCAGTTTCCCCATCCGCAAAATGGGGAAAACAATTTACAGTACACTACCTCCCCTTTTTTCTTTGTAGGTTCCTGTGTCCTTATCTGTGAAATGGCAATTAGGGCTGTTATAAAGTTCAAAGGAGTGATGTCTTTTTCTGTGTCCACTCGTTAGTGGGCAACCCAGGTCATCTGCACGTCCCCAGACTGGGGAGGGCCCTGGCGGCCCCGGTGGTCCCCCAGAGGTGAGCAGAGGGGAAGAAGGGCGCGGCTCAGAATCACCGGAGGTGGCTCGTCTCTCCAGAGGTCGTGGCCGGCTGCTCACCCCCAGCCCCATGGCTGACCTCCAATCTGGACCCCGAATTCGGAGGACAAGGAGCCCAGAGTGAGTTGAACGAGGGAGTCTGGGACGAGAAGGTTTTATAGGGCTGAGCTTCAGTGGAAATGCTGTGGGCGTGGCCGAGGGGCGTGGCTGGGACTGATTAGGGGAGTGACTTAGTGCTTTCTCACTGATGTGTGTGACTTGCTGGGTTCTTGTGGGGTCAGTGCCTGTTGGGGAGAAGTCTTAAGGAGGGGATACCATAAAGAGAGAAATTATTCAGGATCTGGTTACTAGAGGAGGGTTCTACTCCAGAGGGACAGTGAGACACCCTGAAGGGAGACAGATCTTTGAGGCTGGCTTGATGGGTCGTGGGATGAGGGGGCTCTAGTTGACGCAGTTCACCTATTCTCTCTTCCCTACAGCCTGTTCACACCCTTCTCTCGCCCTCCCTCCCCTCTGAGCCTCCCCCGGCCCCGTTCTGCTCCTGCACGCAGACCCCCTCCCTCCTCTGGAGACACAGCACCTTCTGCCAGACCCCATACCCCCTTGAGTCGCATCGATGTCCGGCCTCCCCTGGATTGGGCCCCCCAGCGCCAGACACTCTCCAGGCCCCCCACTCCCCGACGAGGACCCTCCTCCGAGGCTGGGGGAGGAAGGGACCCCAGGAGTCCCCAGCACTGGAGTCAGGAGGCCAGAACACCGGTGAGCAGAGCTGATGGGGAGAGGGACTAAACCTTCCCTTTGGCCATGGGGCTGTCTTTCCAGGCTGGTCTCTAGGCCACTGGCCCCTGGGTATCATGGGGATTGTAGTTCAGCATAATCACAGCTGGGTTCAGATGTGAAAGGGAGAGTGAACTTTAACTCCCATGAGTTCTCAGGGCTCTCCTCAGGCTGGTCTTTGGCCGTTACCCCTTAAGCATTATGGAGATTGTAGTCCAGAATACTCTCCTCTAGGACAATGCTGTGAGAGGTAGCGTCGATTGCATCTGCCTTGTGTCTCCAGTTTATCTTTCTAAGTTGGTCACCTACAATTTCCTCTGAGCATCATGGGACTGTAGTCCCGAAAATCCACAGCTAACCACGAATGTGAGAGTGAGAGTAGACCGCAACTTCCATTGGTCCGTGGGACTGTTTTGCCAGGCTTTCCACTTATTAGCATTCTCTGTGTCCCAATGGCACACAGCTGGAGAGCAGATAGTTGAGGAAGTTCTGGGGGCCCAGTTCTGAACCTCAAAGAATCTCCTAAGGCACTGCAATTTGGGACACATCCATTCTAATATTTGTTAGTAAGACGTGCCAATTTCTAAACATCTCTATATCAGTATTCCTCCCAGGCCCCCTCTGGTTCCTCCACATATCTCCAGCTCCCTCCAAGGCCTCCTGGGACCCGGGCTTCCATGGTTTTATTGGTAGGTATCCTGGGGCACCTCGAATCTGCCAGAGCCCCTTCCCTTGCTTTCTTTGCTATGGTGAATGTCATCTCCTGGACTAGTGTGCCTAGAGAAAACTGGGTATTTCAAGGTGCCTGGATATATATTAGTTTCCTAGGGCTGCTGAAAACTGGGTGGCATATATATATAGAATATCTCTCCATTCATTCATATAATTTTCTAGGTCTGTCATTTGAGTTTTTCCATAGAGATTTTTGTGCTATTAGTTAAGGTAATTAAGGTAATTCCTAAATTCCTGATAGTTTTTTGGTTTTTTTTGGCCACGCTGTGAGGCTTGAGGGATCTTAGTCTCCTGACTAGGGTTTGAACCCAGGTCACTGGCAGTGAGAGCACTGAGTCCTAACCACTGGACCACCAGGGAATTCCCTACTGATAGTTTTTATAGTTATTTGAATGGTATATTCTTCTTTTTTAAAAAATATTTTCTAGTTATTGATGGTGTAGAGATATGCTATTAATGTTTGTAACTTCATTTTACACCGGCATCCTTGCTGACTTCTCTTATTTATTCTAATAATTTTTTTATGCTATTTTTTTGGGGGAGTAGATGAGCACATCATCTATAAATAATGATGGTTTTATCATTCCCCTTCCTATCCTTACACTTTTTTCTTTTTCTTATCTTATAGCATTGGTCAAGATCTCTAATAGTGTGTTAAACTGTAACAGTGGTAGTGAGCATCCTTATTTTATTCTCAGTCATAAAGGAACTCTCTAAGTTTTCTCCATTAATTATTTATTTGCTATAGCTATTTGGTAGCAAAGACCACTTCCTAAAGCCCAAAGTCTGGCAATTGGTCTACTGAGGTTTGCTAAAGCTTGGAACAAAGCTAATAAGGACAGGGGTGTCTGTTAGTAGCAACAGGGCTCAGCGCTGAGCTACAATAAGGACCCGTTTGGGCACGTGACCTCCAACCTTTCTCTTTCTCCTCAGCCGGGTCCCCCTCTGGACTCAACCTTCCACCAAAGCTTGGAGACAGATGTAAGTTCTCCTGATTGAACCCTTGCTGAGTTCCCAGAGCTGGGGAGAGAATGTTTAAATTGTGGGGCAGGGGGAAGAGCCAGATCTGGTCCATAAATAGCTCCTGTCCTCCTTTCTCCAGACTCTGTTGACCAAGTTGTGTGGGCAGGACCGGCTCCTGAGGAGGCTGCAGGAGGAGATAGATCAGAGGCAGGAGGAGAAGGTACAGGGCTCTGGGACAGGGGAGGGGCATCTGGCCTCTCCACGTGCCCTTAGCCCATCCTGATCCCCAGCATACCCAAGGATATAGGAAGACACCTTTTATCTCTTCCTGAGGCTGGGGGTGGTTTCAGAAGTCTAACCATCTTCCCTTTCGGTGCAGGAGCAGCTAGAAGCAGCCCTGGAATTGACTCGACAGCAGCTGGGCCAAACAACCAGGGAGGCTGCAGCTCCTGGGAGGGCTTGGGGGCGCCAGCGCCTCCTGCAGGACCGACTAGTCAGTGTGAGGGCCGCTCTTTGTCACTTGACCCAGGTGAACATCTGGGAATGGGCATACCTCCAATGAGACCCCAGGATTCTACAGGTTGTTACTAAAGGGAACTTGCCCCCAAAGGCTCTTGGGAAGGTGGTTCTTGAGAATCCCCCCAATTTTAAGCCAATGATCTTGACATTCCTAGAGGGTGAGGGGCAAGCAGCCAAGAAACAGTAGTATTTAATTTAGCCATTTAAGTGGGAGATTTTTTTTTTTTGAGATAGATTTAGTTTCCAGTCTAGTAAGTTCTTTTTTATTTATTTATTTTTGGCTGCGTTGGGTCTTCATTGTTGCGCGAGGGCTTTCTCTAGTTGCGGCGAGCGGGGGCTACTCTTCGTTGTGGTGCACGGGCTTCTCGTTGCGGTGGCTTCTCTTGTTGCAGAACACGGGCTGTAGGCGCACGGGCTTCCGTAGTTGTGGCACGCAGGCTCAGTAGTTGTGGCACACGGGCTTAGTTGCTCCACGGCATGTGGGATCTTACCGAACCAGGGCTCGAACCCGTGTTCCCTCCATTGGCAGGTGGATTCTTAACCACTGTGCCACCAGGGAAGTCCCAATGGGGTGATTTTGATACGGACTTCCTGGCTTTGAATCTCAGTTTCCACTTATAGTTGCTTTGTGACCTTAGAGAATTTACTTAATCCCTCTGGGCCTTAGATGCCTCTCATATAAACTTGAGATAATAAAAATAATATTTACTTCATAGGGCTATTGTGAAGTTTTCATAAATATATGTAAATGAAGGAATGTTTAACACTTTTGTACCTAGTATATGGTAAGCAATACTTACGTTAGCTGTAATTATTACTATCTGTAAAATGGAGACATTAACAGTACCTACCTCAAAAGAATTAAATGAGAGCTAAGAACAGTGCCTGGCACATAGTAAGTGCCAAATAAATGTTAGCTGCAAAAAAAAAAAGAAAAGAAAAGTCTGTTTAGGGCTTCCCTGGTGGTGCAGTGGTTGAGAGTCCGCCTGCCGATGCAGGAGACACGGGTTCGTGCCCCGGTCCGGGAAGATCCCACATGCCACGGAGCGGCTGGGCCCGTGAGCCATGGCCAATGAGCCTGCGCGTCCGGAGCCTGTGCTCAGCAACGGGAGAGGCCACGACAGTGAGAGGCCCGCGTACCACACACACACACACACACACACACACAAAGTTAGCTGCTCTTGTTATTGATATTGGCAAGGAAGTTTCTGCTGCCCAGTGGTGTATAGGTCTCATGGTCTTGTCTGTTTCAAGAATTCATTAGATCTGTAGACTCTGCCGCCCTAGAGGAGTGCAGAGGTAACCCAGAAGATTCAGGGAAAGCTGTTTTGTCTACACTAGCAGTTCATTGGAATGGCAGGTCCAATACAGACTCTGGGGTTCCCAGTAGTCTGAGCAAAGAGGCCCTTGGGACTTGCAGTCCATATACGCCACAGGGCACCTGGGGCCAGGCCACCCTTCCTCCTGCTAATCTAGGAAAAGATGGGATTGGGGAAGATCTGGTGGGAGGACATGCTAACTCTCTGTCTCCCCCTTTCTGGGACCTGAGGAGCGAGAGCGGGTTTGGGACACGTACAACAGCCTGGAACAGGAGCTGAGCACCTTGAGAGAGACCCTTGAGTACCTGCTGCACCTCGGGTCCCCCCAGGTACACCCCTGCCCCAAGCCCCCAAGCTCCACCCTGCACTCCAAGATCACTTGGAAACACTTCTGGCATTTAAGCCCATCCCATAGAATCAAAGCCCCTCCCATGTTATCTTTAGCTCCTCCCCCTCTGCCTTTTCCTTTCATTTAAAACCCAGTAATTAAGACAGTGCCCTTAATTTCAAGACCTATCTTCAGATTCGGAACTACTGCCCCGTCTGGTTCTAAATGTCTCCTCTTACTTTGAAGCCCTACCCTTGGGGTCAAAACTCTGCCCCTCAGCCCTGTCCCATCCTGCAAGTTCATCTCTTGCATTCTGCATCCTGACTTTCACTTTTAAATTTATCCTCTGGAGGCTCCAGTTCTAAATCCAATCCCTTACTTCAAGCCCCACTCCCGAAGCCCCCATTGCTTGGCCTCAGACCCACGTCTTCATTCTAAGCCTAGCAATAGAGTTTCTAAATCATATACCTTCAACTAAACATTCTGGCTTCTAGTATTAAATGCGTACTCACAGGTTTAAGCCCCACCCTCTTCATACTAACCCCCTCCCACTTCCTCCTAAAATCCACCCCTCAACGCTAATCCCCCACCTACTGGTGTTAGATATTCCTCAGCACCAGCAATGAAAAGAACAATACATCACAACAATATGAAAAGAACAATACATCACAACCAAATTAGGCTTCTTACAGGAATGCAAGGTTAATTTAACACTCGAAAATAAGTTCATGTAGTTCACTACATTTAATAAAATAAAGAAAAAAAGCCACATGGTCATCTCAATAAATGCAGGAAAAACGTTTTACAAATTTAATATCCATTCATGATAAAATCTCTCAGCAAAGTAGGAATATAAATCAACTTCCTTAATCTGATCAGGCATCTATAAGAAACTTAAACTTACAGCAAACATGATTGTTGGCAGTGAAATGTTGAAAACTTTTCCCCAGTATTTGGAATAAGACAAGTTCTCAGACCCAGGATCCAGACCCCCAGCCCCTCCTAGTTCTAGTCAGCATTGTCCCAGGGATTCTAGGCAGTACAAGGGAGTCTGAGACATAAATTAAAGGTATAAGGACCAAAGAAGAAGACGTAAAGCTGTTTTTATTTAAAGATGACAAAACTGTGTATGTAGAAAATCCAGAATAATCTCCGGAAAGATAAGCCAATCCAGCAAGGTAGCTGAATGCAAGGATAACATGCAAAAATCACTTGTCTTCCTGTATGCTAATAACAAACAATTAGAAAATAAATATTCATAAACAATAGTGTTTACAATGAACATAAACAGATTAAATATTTAGGGAGAAATATAATGAAAGACATGCACGACATCTACTCTGAACGCCACAGAATGTCATTGAGAGAAATTGAAGACCGATATAAATGGAGAGATGTACCATGTTCGTGGATAGGAAAGACACTAATGTAAAGACGTGGTCTCCCCAAATTGATTTCCCCAGTGGGGATATTCGATCCCAATACAAATCCAGAAGGCTTTTATGTGGAATTTGACAAACTGACTCTAAATTCTATCTGGAAGTGCAAAAGGCCAAATACAGACAAGGCAACCTGCAAAAACAAAGCTGGAGGACTAACACAACTGGATATCAATCAAGTCTGACTGTAAAGCTACAGTTAATAAGAGGGCAGTATAATATTGACACAACATTAGACAAATGGAACAAAGGAAAGAATAGAATATTCAGAAACAGACTCACATCTATTTATATGGTCACCTATTTATAACACTACAGAGGTAGTGCTCTAACACTACAGAGGTAACACTACAGAGCCATACAGAAAAACGATGTTTATGATAAATGATAATGGGTAAGTGGGATATCTAAATGGAAATTTCAGACCCTTTCCATGGCCTATCAACTTTAACCCTCCTTGTATTTTCCCACCTTTGAGTAACAAATTCCTTTCCTCTCCCCAGGACAGAGCATCTGCTCAACAGCAACTGTGGATGGTGGAAGACACACTGGCAGGTCTGGGGGGCCCCCAGAAACCACCCCACCACACTGACCCTGACTCCCCATCCCCTGCACTCCAAGGCAAGGAGTCCTCAGAGAGGGAGGTGAGACTCACCTTTTTCCCCACCCCCAGCTTCCTGTTCCATCTGCCCCTGGCCCAGCTCCTTACCTACCCCCCTCTTTCTCTCTCCCTTGACCAGCTAACCAACCTCAGGCATGTATCCTAAGCTCTGGAAGCCTCTGTTTCCTTAGTCGTTGTACTATGATCATTGTCCAGTGATGTGCTGGACCCAGTTCCCAACACCTCCCAAGGTCCAATTGCCTGCCTCTCTTCTCAACTCCACATTCAGTGATGTCATGTTGGTAGCTTGAAATTGACCATGGTGGGAGTATTTACACCGTGCAAACTGGCAAATGCTACAAACCAGGGCTCTTTTCTCCCAGAGGGCATTTGTTGAACATTTACCAGACACTGCTGATCTTAACCCCTACCTTGCAGGAGACTGTGAGAAGGAGAAACTGTGACTAGAGTGTGCCTGACATAGAGTAAGCCGTCAGGAATCAGGAGCCACAGTGGTTGTAGGCGATCATCAGATCATGTACCCGGGAGACCTGGGTTTAGATCTCAGCTTTGCTATCTTTGTGACATCAGTCATTGACCTCATTCTCTGAGCCTCAGTTTCCCCATATATCAAATAGGGATAATAATAGCTGTCTCTTAGATTTACCGAGGGGATTCAATGAGATAATGCTGGTAAAGTACTTAGCACGATGCCAGATGCATAATCATTATAAAACCTCACACATATAATGCCCTGCCATGTGCCAGGCACTGTTCTAAGTACCTTACATGTATCGATTCAGTCCTCATATCAGGGACTCCCCTGGTGGTCCAGTGGTAAAGAATCCTCCTTACAATGCAGGGGACGCAGGTTTGATCCCTGGTCAGGGAACTAAGATCCCGCATGCCACGGTGCAGCTAAGCCCTCGCGCCACGACTACAGAGCCCACGTGCCCTGGAGCCTGTGCACCACAGCTAGAGAGTAGCCTGCATGCTGCAATGAAGAGCCCACGTGCCACGAGGAAAGATCCCGCATGCCTCAAAGAAGATCCTGTGCGCTGCAACTAAGACCTGACGCAGCCGGAAAAAAAAAAAAAAAAAAAGCTGTAGGTTAAAATCCTCATATCAGAAGGTGAAATATGGCACAGAGAGGTAAAGTAACTTGCCCAAGGTCACACAGCAAAAAAAAATGGCAGAACTGAGGTTTGGAAACCAGATCTGGCTCCTGGTTTTCAATCTTTTTTTTTTTTTTTCTTCTGGTTTTCAATCTTAATCCTACTTCTGCAGTGTCTCAATTGCTAAGTGCTTGAAAATGGTAATAATAGTGGTAATTATTATTCCCCTTTCCTGACCTCTCCAGAGCCTGCCTGAGTCCTTGGAACTTAGCCTACCCCGGTCCCCTGAGGCTGACTGGGAGCGGCCCCCAGGGGGCGACAGAGAGCTTCCCAGCCCTCGGTCAGGTAAGCGTCTGAAGTGGGGAGGGACTTTGCTCGGCATTCCTGGTCCTCACCAGTTCCATTCTACTTCTCCAGGTCTTGGATCTCCAAGGGTCTCCCGGGCTTCCAGCCCTGAGGGTCGCCGCCCCCCTTCCCCACAGCCAGGAACCAAGGTAGGCAGTCCATCTGGCCTCAGGTCCACTGTAACCCTTTGACCACCACAGGAAGGACCCCCTGTCCCCACTCTTGGGGAAACATCTGGGAGAGAAGAGTTTTAAGGCCACATCCTAGAGCAGAGACAGCCAGATTTATTAAGAGCGTTGGGACTGAATTTTGTCTCTGCCACTTCTAAGCTGTGTGACTTTGGGTCAGTTATGAAATTTCTCTGCCTCCATTTTATCATCTGCAAAATGGAGCTAATAGCGGTGTCTACCACCTAGGGCTGATGTGAAGAGTCAAAGTAGATGAATGCCCATAAAGCTTGAAAGTAGTGCCTTAGAGCAAGCACTTCATTCATTCATTCATTTATCAATCATTCATTCAATATATATTTATTAAATACCCTCTTCACTGTCTAATAAGGTAGCCAGTAGTCACATGGGGCTATTTAAATTCAAATGAATTTAAATGAAATACAATAAAAAATTCACTCTCACTCGCTAAATTTCAAGTGTTCAGGAGACGTAAGTGGGCAGTGGCTACCCTGTTGGACAGTGAAAATATAGAACATTTCCATCATTCAGGAAAGTTCTATCACAGAGAGCTGTTTAGGTGCTCAGGACCCAAATGTGAACAAGATGAAAAAAGAAATCCTTCTCTCATGAATCTGACATTCTAGTGGGAAGAGGCAGGTAATAAATAATTTACTATAAATTACTTTATATGTTCTAAGTGCTAAATAAATAAAAACAGCACGGTGAGGGGATTTGGGATACTTGGCGAAGAGGTGCAATTGTCAATGGCTTGGTCTGGGGAGGCTTCTGGAGAGGTGATGCTTGTGCAGATACCCGGAGGAGGTAAGGGAGCAAGCCTTGGGGATGTCTGGTGGAAGAGCATTAGAGGCAAAGGGAACAGTGTTTGCAAAGGTTCCGAGGCAGAAGACTCTGGCGTGTTGGAGGAGCAGCTAGAAAGCCAGTGTGGCCGTAACCGAGTAACCGAGCAAGAGGGAGAGGGGTGCTGATGAGGACAGAGGGGTAATAGGGGCAGATCGTGCTGGGCCTTGTGGTCCAAGGTGAGGGCTTAGCTTTGACACTGGGTGAGCCCAGAGCCATGGAGTATCTGAGCAGGCACTGAGATGCTGTAAACGGGCACTGGCGCCCTCTGGCGGCCACATGTGGGAACAGACAGTAAACAAGGGCTGAAGCAGGGAACCAGTGTGAGAAGGTGACTGGGCTAGTCCAGCGGGGAGAGAACAGTTGTTTGCACTAGGTTAGAAAAAGTGGAGATGTCGAGACAGAGTCGGATTCTAGATATAGCGGTTTTCAAACCTTGTTCAAAACCCTTGGGACCAAATGTTGTTTAAAATGCAAAGTTTTGCAGATTCTAGTAATTCGGTGCCTATACTGTGTACTGTGCGTTCTATAACACCGCCTGCCGTGTCTGCAGCAGCACACTTAAGCAAACACATTACCGTTTCTCCAATAAAATGTATGAATATGCATACGAAATGGGATAAAAGCTATAAATAACATCACCATTTAAATGTCAAGTTAAAAAAAATAGCAATGAATTACTTAAATGGAGTCAGGGGGATAAAAATAGCTTATAAATATCAGGCGCTTTTAAATTTTTTAGTTTTTGGAGAGTTATTTATATTTTTGAATTTCATTTAATTTATTTTTTTATACAGCAGGTTCTTATTAGTTATCCATTTTATACATATTAGTGTATATGTGTCAATCCCAATCTCCCAATTCATCCCACCACCACCACGCACCCACGCCACTTTCCCCCCTTGGTGTCCAGACGTTTGTTCTCTACATCTGTGTCTCAATTTCTTCCCCAGGCGCTTTTTATTTCTGAGGAAAATGTCCTGGGTTCCTGATGCCTGCAACCAGTATGCAGTTTTTGTTTTTTGATTTTTTTAAGGCGGTGGGTGGTTTATCCTTTCTCTTCACGAAGTGTGAAATTCTATTGTTACAAGCTATATGTAGAGATGCCACAATTTCTTTTCTTTTCGTTTTTCTTGCGGTACGTGGGCCTCTCACTGTTGTGGCCTCTCCCGTTGTGGAGCACAGGCTCCGCACGCGCAGGCTCAGCGGCCATGGCTCACGGGCGCAGCCGTTCCGTGGCATGTGGGATCTTCCCACATGCCACGGAACGGAGAGTCAGCAGGCGGACTCTCAACCACTGCGCCACCAGGGAAGCCCCACAATTTCTTTTTTAAATTAAAAAACTTTTTTCTATTGAAGTATAATTGATTTACAATGTTGTGTTAGTTTCAGGTGTACAGCAAAGTGATTCTTTTCCATTATAGGTTATTACAAGATATTGAATATAGTTCCTTGTGCTATATAGTAGGTCCTTGTTGTTTATCTGTTTTATATACAGCAGCGTGTATCTGTTAATCCCCAATTCCTAATTTATCCCTCCTTCCCTTTTCCCCTTTGGCAACCATAATTTTGTTTTCTATGTCCATGAGTCTGTTTCTATTTTGTAAAAAAGTTCATTTGTATCATTTTTCAGATTCCACATATAAGTGATATCATATGGTATTTCTCTTACTTCACTTAGTATGATAATCTTTAGGTCCATCCATGTTGCTGCACATGGCTTTATTTCGTTCTCTTTTTTTAAATTGCACTTTTTAAAAATAATTAATTAATTAATTGATTTTTGGCTGCTTTGGGTCTTTGCTGCTGCGCGCGGGCTTTTCTCTAGTTGCGGCGAGCGGGGACTACTCTTCGTTGCGGTGCACGGGCTTCTCATTGCGGTGGCTTCTCTTGTTGCAGAGCTCTAGGCGCGCGGGCTTCAGTAGTTGTAGCACCCGGGCTCAATAGTTGTGGCTCGCGAGCTCTAGAGCGCAGGCTTAGTAGTTGTGGCATGTGGGCTTAGTTGCTCCGCAGCATGTGGGATCTTCCCGGAGCAGGGCGCGAACCCGTGTCCCCTGCACTGGCAGGCGGATTCCTGACCACTGTGCCACCAGGGAAGCCCCTATTTCATTCTTTTTATTGCTGAGTAATATTCCATTGTATACATGTACCACATCTTCTTCATCCATTCATCTGTCGATGGACATTTAGGTTGCTTCCATGTCTTGGCTATTGTGAATAGTGCTGCCATGAACATTGGCGGGGGGGGGGGGGGGATGCCACAGTTTCTTGTTTGCATAATAATAATGCCCAGGAAAATCGTAGACACATTCCAAACATTTCGAATGTCGGCTTTTTCTAGGCACTGCCAACTGTGTCTTGTGTGTGTGCCTGTGGCTCCAGCACGCCCATGACCAGACCACCTGAGCCTGGCATCCTTCAAGCCTGCCATTGTTATCTCTCATTGCTGTCGGCGATTATTATTTTTTTCTGGCTGCACCGTGCAGCTTGTGGATCTTAGTTCCCTGACGAGGGATTGAACCTGGGCCCTCGGAGTCCTAACCACTGGACCGCCAGAGAATTCCCTTGGTGACATTTTTTTTTTTTGCGGTACGCGGGCCTCTCACTGTCGTGGCCTCTCCTGTTGCGGAGCACAGGCTCCGGACGCGCAGGCTCAGCGGCCATGGCTCACGGGCCCAGCCGCTCCGCGGCTTGTGGGATCTTCCCAGACCGGGGCACGAACCCGTGTCCCCCGCATTGGCAGGCGGACTCTCAACCACTGTGCCACCAGGGAAGCCCCCTCGGTGACATTTTTACAGGAGCACAGAGACATTATGGAGATCTTTGATCCATGTTTTTCAGAACTCAGTTTTCATCAGCTGTTATCTTAGGAAACTCATCAATTGTAATTTCTGACGTGCAGATGCTCTGCCACCCAGGTATTAAGATATTTTACATCACATACTTCTTTAGTGTTGCCAGCTGATGCTCATGATCAATGTTCTGGTCTTCATGGAATGTTCTAGCTTGTTTCATGACCAAAGGCCATTCAGGGGCATCCAGTTACTTCCTCATGAACACAGGGTCAGGATCTTCAGATTTTGCCCTCTGCAGAGTTTCTCTACTTGTCATCAGTTCCTGGTGTCACTGTCCCAGTAAAACTTCCGCAATGTGTCTTTCTGTTTATGTCACATCACATCTTGAGGGTCCTATTTAGTGAGATGTCCCTGTAGAGGCTCCACAGTCCTGTTCCTGACGTGATTCTACTTTCTGAGCTCTCGGAAGTGACAGATGCTTCTGTTTCTTTTCACTCTCTTTGGGGCGATCTTTGGCTCTTTTTGACACCTTCAGAGAGCAATTAAACTAGAAGTCGTAAGTAACAAAACAAAACACAAAGCAAGAAAATTGCAACTGACAGCAGAAGCCCGATGGGTGTGACTCAGGCGATGCCTCACATCACGAGCACTGGGTGCATATTGGCACCGATTTAGAAAAACAAATGTCAGTTTCAGATTTTTTTTTTTTTTGGAAATGACAGATAAGAAATTTGGGGAACTGACTTTGAAGGTGGAGCCAACAAGTCTGCCATTCTCATTGGTGCTGGGGTGGTCCTTGGCCTCTTGTGGACTGGGTTTTGTCCGGCCACTGGGGTTCCTGAACTGAATCAGGCCAGATCCCAGGCATCAGGAACCTCAGACACAAGCAGAACAGGCGGAGGCGTGTGCTGAGATGGGGAAAGCACGAGGCCTTGGGGGACTTCAGGGGACAGCTCCCAGGCAGCCTGGGCATGTTGGGGATGGTTTCCTGGAGGCAAGACAGACCTTAAAGATTGAGTTAGAATTTATCCCTGGCAAAGCAGGGAAACAGCTAGTGCAAATGTCCAGACTGACGTGGGGATTTAGGAAGCCAGGGCTTCTGCTAGCCTACAGAATGCCTTTCTGTGAATGAGAGACAGGCTCCCCCTTCTGCGTGGATGGAACCTGGCGTGGTCAATGGAGGGCTTAGCCCTTGGGCAGTAAGCAACCCATACAACCGCACGTGGTCACTTGGGAGCACAGAGTTCTGACCTCTGGAATGCCATCTGCCAACTGCAGGTTGTTCAATTCAGGTCCACGGATTCCTCAGACCCTTCTTGACTGCCAGGCTCTACAAGGCGAGGTCCCCAGACCAGTCCCTGTTTTCAAGGACCTACCCTTCTGAGTTTGCCACGTAGTGAATCTCTGCATCACAACCCCTATTTTTCTGTGGCTTCCCCCATCCTGAAACTGGCAAAGGGGTCCGGCAGGAAAAGTATGGCTGATGGACTTGGCGGGACCACTCCGATACCCACTAAGCCATCAGCAGATGACCAATCCAAGGAGAGTGTCAAGAGCAGTTGCTATCTCTCCCCTTCTCCCTCAACTTTGGCCAGTGCAGGAAGAAATCCCGAATTCCCTTATTTGCTCATCATACTGGTCTTCTAGGGACCAGCCCCTGTGGAAGGTGTTGGGGGCGCCCTGCCATGAATTAGTCCTGATGCTGGAGTCTGATGGGGGAGAGGCATGAATGCAATCCTCATACACATCCGACAGGGCTGAGCCATTTCACAGGGGGACTCAGAGCATTGGGAAGCCTTTTAAAGGTTAGGTAAGGTGAGTCTGGATGAATGGAAAAAGTTTGGCCATGCAGGAAGCAGTACTCTAAACAGGGAACAGGCTATGTACGCAAAGGCATGGAGGGGATAATGAAGCTGCAGCTCTGTATCGGAAACAAAGCTGAATTTATTACTTGCTTAAGCAAGACAGACCTCTTGTAAGATACAGTCGCTCTGAGCAAAGCGGAGAGCTGATGTCTTATGGCGTAGAGCTCGGAAACCGGTGGACTTTCGTATATTCGACCTTAAGATGCGGAAGCTTTGTGTCTGTTGTTGATTGGCTGATTTTCAGAAACGCGGGGCCATCGTTGATTGGCTGACTTTCAGGAGCGAGGTTCCGGGGATGCCAGTTACGATTGCTCGTTCGAATAGGTGGTGGTGTTTTTTTTTCCCCCCCTTGGCAGTGCCACGCGGCATGCGGGATCTTAGCTCCCCGACCGGGGATGAAACCTGTGCCCCTGCAGTGGAAGCACGGAGTATTAACCGATGGACAGCCAGGGACGTCCCCTCGAATAGGTTTAAAAGCATTTTTGGTGCTTCCTTATTATCCGTGGAAACCAAGTAATCAATCTGTCCTTTCTTAGGAGGAGAGGAACTTTATTCTTAGTGGTGTGTATAAAGGACATGGATTGTTGGAGCTGCGCCGAATAACACTTAATCTTGGGAATGGCTCCTCCCTCGGCCGTACCGCGGCCAGCATCCAGGGGTGGTGTAATGTTCTAGGTATTTCAGAGCTGATCAAGGAAAAAGATATGACCACTAGGTGGAAGTAGCCCACAGGGCTTTAGTTGGTCCACACTGACAGATTTGCCTGTGGGAAAAGTCCCTGACAGCATGAGATCCTCCAGAGGTTACTGCTTCGGGGCCACTGCCCAGGAGGAGGGGCGGGACAAGGGAACTCCCAGGAGAGAAGGAGATTAGAGAAGGGACTTAAGGGTCTAGGTGATGTGCTTAGCCGCACAGAAGGGAGTCTCTGGGTCAGAGAGCTCCTAAGGGCAGCAGCCTGTTGGGGGCTTTTTTTGTTTGTTTGCTTTGGTCCCGCCGCGAGGCATGCGGGATCTTAGCTCCCCGACCAGGGATGAAACCCGTGCCCCCTGCAGTGGAAGCGCGGAGCCCTTAAAACCACTGAACCTCCAGGGAATTCCCCTGTTGGGGGCTTTTATAGCTACAGGTTGATCTTACCTATGGCTAGCAGATGCTGGGTACAACTTCACGGAGTATTCAAAACAGGCAGGCTCTAAGTGGCTAACAATATCTGTCTACTTGAGCTATCTTTGAAACAAGGGATGTGTAAAAGTTTCAGTTTGGCCCTAGCAGGCTTTCGGGTCAGTGGTCTGGCCTGCCATGAAGAAATAAATGACATAGGGTCAATTTACAGGGACCATGATGTATCTAACAGGTGGGCATGTGACTCAGGATCGACCAAATCAGAGTCACGTAGAGTAAACTGCAGTGATTGGTCCTACAATAGCAACAGATCTAAGCTGTCTGCCTAGAATGTTCTAGTTGGAGACTGCAGTGGAGAGTTCTCTCCCCACCCCCATCCCCTTTGTTTTTTGCTTAAACAATAAATTTACTGTCTTACAGTTCTGTAGGCTAGAAGTCTGAAATCAAGGTGTTGTCGGGCCATGCCCTTTTTTTTTTTTTTTAACTTAATTAATTAATTAATTTGGCCGCGCTGCACGGCACGTGGGATCTTAGTTCTCTGACCAGGGATCCAACCCGCGCCCCCTGCAGTGGAAGCCTGGAGCCTTAACCATTGGACCGCCAGGGAAGTCCTGGGCTATGCTCCTTCTGAAGGAGCTAGGGAGGGATCCGTTCCTTGGCTTGTGGCATCATAACTTCAGTTGTCACATGGCGTTCTCCCTAGGTGCATGTCTGTGTCCAAATTACCCCCTTTCTGGAAGGATAACACATTTGAAGCTCTATTGGCCACTTTCCTGCCTGTAGCATCCCAGCTGTCTGACGGCCTTCCTTCATTTTGTCCCATCTCTGTCCCCTTCAGTTTGACTTGGCAGCTTTTCTGCTGAGTTGGTTTACTGGATCCACACATCATCACATGCCTAATGTCTCAGCAAATGGTTTTATGGACACACCCTTGGTGTTCTCTTCAGAACAAGTTTCCTTGCAATACACGTAGGCTGCGAATGTTCCAAATGTTCAAGTTCAAGTTCCCCTTTGATTTATCTCCGTCCTGTTGCATTTTAAGTTCTTAAGGCTATAAGTAAGTGATCATGATTAAGGTGTCATCAGAACCATATTTCTGGTAGCTTCTGGTAAAGCTCCTTGGCTTGTGGCAGCATAACTGCCATTGTCACATGACAGTCTCCTGTGTGTCTCTTCCCTCTGGTTTTTTTTTTTTTTTTTTGCGGTATGCGGGCCTCTTACTGTTGTGGCCTCTCCCGTTGCGGAGCACAGGCTCCGGATGCGCAGGCTCAGCGGCCATGGTTCTTGGGCCTAGCCTCTCCAAGGCATGTGGGATCTTCTCGGACCGGGGCGCGAACCCGTGTCCCCAGCATCGGCAGGCGGACTCTCAACCACTGCGCCACCAGGGAAGCCCCTTCCCTCTGGTTTTGAGGGCGCGAGAGAGCTTGTAAAGTCCTCCCTCAGACAAACCCAAAGTGTTCCTCCTGACGATCGAGTTACACGATAAATCTCATTCTTCCTTTTAATGTTTTCAAAGCTGATTCAGAGGTGTTTTTTTGTTTTGTTTTTTTTTTTAATCACAAGCAACCCGGAGTCCTGACTACCACTGCAAAGAGACTTGATCTGTCCAGGGAAGTGTGGGTGTTTGTCAGTCTGGGGCTTCGGGTTTGAACAGGGCAGCTGATGGAGTTGAGGCTGGAGAGGTGGATAGGGACCAGGCCACAAGGGGCCTCCAATGCCTTTGTCCTGAAAGCGCTTGGGGGCCATGGAAGGACTTGAGCAGCAGAGGGACAGCCTGTGCTCCGGGTGTAGAAGTAGCCCTCGAGAGCGGAGGTGAACTTATTGGGAAGGGCAAGGCAGGGGGCTGAGAGGTTCAGGGAAGAGAGAAAACGGAGGCCAAGGTTGGAGTATCGCGGTGTTTCTCATCTCCCCAGGTCCCCCTGGCCCGGCCCCGGATGAGTGCTCAGGAGCAATTGGAGAGAATGCGCAGACACCAGGAGTACGGTCGGCCTCTCCCTCGCCCAGCCTCCCCCCGGCTCCTCACTCTGGGGAGGACACTGTCCCCAGCCGGACGCCAGCCTGACGCAGAACAAAAAGTGAGGGAAACGGGTGGGGTGGTGAAGCAGTAGTGGGTTCTTAGTTCCTAGTTGGAGCCTCAGTTTTCCTCTCTGTAAAATGGGGATGTTTCCTTCCTCCGTACCCAGAACAGGTTTCCAGATTTTACCCCGCTGTACCTGTGCTGAAATCAACATCCTGCCTCCCTTATCGGTGGAAGACAGGGTGGGCCAGAGACAACATCTCCGCCTCACCAGCGTTCTCCCTCCTCAGGGAGGGGGTGGGGGTCACGGGTCTGGATTGGAAGCCCAATTTTCCTTTTCAGTTACTATGTGTTGTCAAAGGCAAAAAAGGAAAAGAAGAAAAATTGATCAAGTAGGGAAATAGATTTTATTCATGTTATGGTGCTGGGGAGAGGACTCCAGATCCAACGATTGGAGCGATCCGGGCAGGACGGTATTTTTTGTTTGTTTGTTTGGTTTGCTGTTGGTGGGTTTTTTTGGTTTTGTTTTTTTTTTTTTTTTTGGCCACGCCATTGCGCAGTGGCTTGTGGGATTTTAGTTTCCCCACCAGGGATTGAACCCAGGCCCTCTGCAGTGAGAGTGTGGAGTCCTAACCACTGGACCGCCAGGCAGTTCCCCATGGATGGTTTCATCTTAGACTTTTCTAGGAAGGAATTAGACAAGTGGGGTGATTTTACAGTTGGGATTGTTTTTGTAAACAGGGAGCATCTCAAGTCAGCTGAACACCAAACATTTATCTCTATGTCTAGCTAGTTTGGGGGGGACAGAGAGTCCAGCTAATCATTTATGACAAAAGGAATGTGAATTTGGAGGGTCTGTTTCTGGCCTTGTCACAGGTAAACAGGGTGGGGCGGGGGATCAACTGTGAATCTTGTCGACAAAAATTCTATTAAAAACAAGTTAACAAGAAACAAAGGGAATTTTTTTTTTTTTTTTTTTGCGATACGCGGGCCTCTCACTGTTGTGGCCTCTCCCGTTGCGGAGCACAGGCTCCGGACACGCAGGCTCAGTGGCCATGGCTCACGGGCCCAGCCGCTCTGCGGCATGTGGGATCTTCCCGGACTGGGGCACGAACCCGTGTCCCCTGCATCGGCAGGAGGACTCTCAACCACTGCGCCACCAGGGAAGCCCAAACAAAGGGAATTTTATTTGAGCGAAACAGGATTATAACCTGGGAGACAGACTCTCAGAAAGCTCTGAGAACTGTTCCATGTGTTAGAAGTCAAAAGGCACACTCATATCCATTTTCCAGACAAAGGATCCTACATCAAAATGACATACTGATGGGCTTCCCTGGTGGCGCAGTGGTTGGGAATCCGCCTGCCAATGCAGGGGACACGGGTTTGAGCCCTGGTCTGGGAGGATCCCATCATGCCGCGGAGCAACTAGGCCCATGCGCCACAGCTACTGAGCCCGCGTGCCATGGCTACTGAAGCCCACGCACCTAGAACCCATGCTCCGCAGCAGGAGAGGCCATAGCAGTGAGAGGCCCACGCACCGTAACAGGAGTGACTCCTGCTCACCCCAACTGGAGAAAAGCCCAGGGCAGCAGTGAAGACCCAATGCAGCCAAAAAAAAAAAAAAAAAGATAAATTAAATAAATAAATGTAAAAAATAATAATAACTTAAAAAAAATGACATACTGATATTTTTACATAAAAAGTTCACCAAGGATACATAGTCTAGGGAAGAACATACAAAGCCAGCAGCAAGTCACCGTGATCTCCTACAGAGTTGGAAAAGAATACTGTTCTTTTAAGAAGTTACATTGGTAGTGTCGGAAGGAAGCGGGGAAAAATGATCTTTACGCTAGAGGAGGCACTGCCGTCTCTGAGGAGCTCTGGTTAATGTGTGATGCAGAAGCACGCTGCACATTAGGGAGGGAGGGAGGACACTCAAGCACGCGGAGAGAATTTTATGTTTAATTTTTCTTGTCCTGCCTTAAAATAGCAATTTTAAAAATTAAAAATTGGCAGTGTCTTTGGGGCAGTTTTATCCCCTTTCTGAACCCCTTCACTCTCAAAATGAGAATATGAGGACTTCCAGATGAGGAATTCTAATGCCCCAATTCCTTTGCAGCCTGTCTTGGGACACTCAGGAGCCCAGAAATGGCTTAGAAGCTCGGGGTCCTGGAGCAGGTAAGGAATTGGAGATCGGGGCAAGGAGCAGGGAAATCAGCAAAGGGGAGGAGAGTAGCATTGCTATTAATGTCTCCTGAGTACTCGTGAGTACTAAAGTACAGATCGCAGAATCTTTTAGAGACGCTTGAGTTCCTGAGGAATCAGAAAGCCCTAGTTCGCAGTGAGAACTGCAGTTCCTTGGTCGATATCAAACTCCGCCCCTCCGTCAGGAAATCTGAGAAAATTTCCGGCAACCGGACTATAAATCCCACAATGCACGCGGGCTTTTTAAAAGAGGGTCGCGCCCAGTTTAAAATCCTTTAGAGACACGTGCTAGGGACTACAACTCCCAGAAGGCCACGCGTGGCACTGTGGTCCTTAATGTACTGGCTAATTATACAAGTTCCCCAAATCTCTTTCTTTCTAGTCCAAGGAACACCATCCCTTATTTGCCGACATCCGAAGGGCACCGGGAGCGAGTTCTCAGCCTCTCTCAAGCCCTGGCCACTGAGGCGTCGCAGTGGCACAGAATGATGACAGGTGAGAATGGGCTGGGGACTTTGGGCTACTGGGTTTTAGGGAAGAGGGAGTCGGAGGCCTGGAATCGTAGGTGCTGATGGGTAGGGGTCTGAGGAATCCTTTATCTTTATGAGGAGAGAGCTGGACAGGGCTTGGGAGTTCTAGATCCCAGGAAGGAGGGGCCCAGCGTCCAGGAATTCTGGGTTTGGGAGATGAGGGAGCTGGGAGGTCGGACTCTTAGGTCTGAGAGGAAAGGCCTGGGGGAGTCTGGACTTCTGGGTCCAAGAGTTTGCCATTCTCACACCCCATTCGTCCTCTCCAGGTGGAAATTTGGAGTCTCGAGGAGACCCTCTTCCCCCTGCCCCGCGGCCTCCGTCACAGCCCCCGCCCCAGGTGTCCTCCCCCCCAAGATCTCCTCCAGCTGCCAATTCCCGCTCCTCGGGGTTCTCCCGCAGAGGTAGTGGGCGCGGCGCAGGCCCCGCCTCCTGGGAGGCGACGTGGGATTCCGGGATCGCCCCTCCCGCCCTAACCCAAGACGAGGGGGCGTGGCCTCTTCGAGTCACTCTGCTGCAGTCTAGCTTCTGACCCGCCTAAACGTAGCAACCAATCAGAGAGTGAGGGCGTGGCCTGGAGGTACCCCACCCCCACCCCCACCCCGGAGATCTGGAGCCTCTCCGGGAACCTGGGGGCGTGATCTGGTCCCCTCAGGTGGCCTAGAAGGGGAGGGGTTTCTGTGGCCAAAGTTTGGTTTTCCCAACACTTGTCCAGATTTGGATTAAAACTTTGAACTTTTAGTCAAGAACTCTCTGTCTGAGGTTGTTACGCTGGTGTCTCTGAGGGGTAGAGCCGGAGTAGTGGGCTTCTGGGCCCCGAGGGAGAAGGGGACAAGGACCTCGGACTTGTAGGTCTGAGGAAGGAGGAAGCTCGGGGTCCAGGTTACTGGTTCTGAGGGAGGGGGCGGCTGGGGACCAGGATTCCTGGATCTGAAAGAAGAGAAGACTAGGGACCTGGAATTTTGGGTCCGAGGGCAGAGAGGACAAGACGGCAGGAGTCCTGAGTTTGAGGGAGGAGGGGCTTGGGGATCCGGACCTCTGGGTCTGAGGGAGGACGGGGCTGGGACCAACCTTCCAGGCTTCTGGCTTTCCTGGCGACGCCCCCCAGGGCCGGGCTTCCAGGGTCCAGCCTCTATTTACCCTTCGACCCCACGACCTCAACGGATTTTGAGGTGGATAGAATCCTGGAGTGAGTGACAGAGGGAGAGACAGTCTCACGCGAAGTGGCAACGGGAACGCGCTATGCTGGGAAGGTGGTCGTCGTGACCGGGGGCGGGCGCGGCATCGGAGCCGGGATCGTTCGAGCCTTCGGTGAGTGCGGTCTGGCTGGCTCTGAATGTTGGGAGTCTGGGAGAGGAGGGACCCTGGGCGGCTAATTAATGGGTGTGGAAAGAAGTATCTTCTGTACTGGAATCTAGATTCTTATCTTATAAAATCCCATTTGCAAAGTTAATGAAAAGATAGGCAGTGGTAGCCTGGGGCCTGAGATTTTGGCAGATTTCCAAACGCCATTGACTCCCTTTCGGCGGGTCTCAGTAATGGCTACAAAATGGGTGGTTTGGGGGAACATGACTCTTGCAGATTTAGGGTTTACTCTGGAACCAGGGATGGAGGCTCAGGAGCTCCAGCAAGCACCTGGAGCAGCCAAGGAGAATATGTGTCAAAACTTCTGCCCTTTGTCCTAGGGGATTAACATGAGACTTTGGGGTCACGAGGGGAGCGTAGTGGGAGACGGCCCCACTTCAGGTGGCCACTAGAGGGCACCAGAGGGCTTCGCAAAGGCCTGTGCTGGGTTAACCAGTTCTCTTCCCATCCTCAGTGGAAAGCGGTGCCCAAGTGGTTATCTGTGACAAAGATGGTGAGTGAGGGTCCCTCAGTCCTCACCCCCGCCCCTGCAGGAGGAGTCCGGGTCCCCAGACCCTTCCTCCCTCTGACCCAAGAGTCCAGACCCCCAGCCCTTCTCTTCCTGCAGAGTCTGGGGGTCGGGCGCTGGAGCGGGAGCTTCCTGGCACTGTCTTTCTGCTCTGTGATGTGACTCAGGAGGAAGATGTGAGGGTGAGTGTGTTTTCTGTCCCTACCCCCGATATCTCCACTTGTTTCTCCACCCAGCCCCAGGCTTTTGCACACGCTGTTCCCTCTGCCTTTCCCCCTTCTCCTGGCTAAATTGTACCCATCCCAGAGGTTTCAGCTCAGTGTCATTTCAAGGCTTTTCCCTAACTCTGCCAACCAGGTCCTGTGTCTCCTGGGAAGATTCTCATTTATCTCCCACTCCCTCAAGACTCTTGTCATACATGTCACGTGGATTGGGACAAATAAACTCCTCACAGCGGGTCTCTTTCTGTAAGAGTTTTTCTCTTTCCTCAGGGTTTCTGGTCTTTCTCTTTAGCCAGTATCTCTGACATCTGCCCCCGCACCCCAGTCCCAGGTCTCTGGAGTAGTGACCACAGTGTGAATGTCACCAGCCCTCTGGTGTCTGGCCCCTCAGCTGTGACTCCTGTCCCCACCTCGCTTTTGGACCCTCGGCTCCAAAAGGCCTGGTGCCATCACTGCTCACTCACAAGATATCTTTCTCCTCAGACCCTCATTTCTGAGACCATCCACCGTTTCGGCCGCCTGGATTGTGTAGTCAACAGCGCTGGCTACCGTGAGTCATGACTCCTGAGGGCTGTTCTCCACTGGTGTCAACCCACCTCCTGGCTTCCCACCCCAATGCTGGCTCTGTTCCATCCCTGCTGTGTGCCCCCAGGCCTGTGCCCTTAGCCCTTTTATGCATCCGTTTCTACATCTCTAAAATGAAAATCACCATCCTTGTCATCATTATAGGGTCGTTGTGAGTATGGAATAGTGTAACTGCTCAGCCTCATAATTACCGGAACTGTCTTGGGCACATAGCTGCCATCTTGTAGCCTCAGTTTCTTATCTATGAAGTGAGGCTGATGGCCCTTCTCTTTTTCCATGACTGAGGTGATGTACTCTCTACACATGGTCTATAGGGCTTGGTGTGGAGGCTTTGAAGGGAAATTGCCATCAGCTTCCTGCTTACCCTTCGTAAGAATGCCTCACGTTGGTAAACCAAGGCTCAGAGAGGAGAATTGATTGGACTGGGGTCACACAGCAAGGCCGTGGTAGAAAGAAGCCTCTCTTATTGGCTGGGCAACTTTGAGCAATTGACTTACCCTCTCTGGGCTGCACTTCCCTTCTCTGTTGTAAGAATTTAGAGACGGCAGATACTAGTGCATCCTTTCTCTCTGTGTCCTTGATCCTCTCAACAGATATTTATTGAGCATCTACTATGCCCCACATTCTGTCCTAGGGACTGGGGATTTAGCAGTGAACAAAACTGACTAAGCATTCCTGTCCTCAGGGGATTCACATTGTAGAGGAAGGAAATAGACAAGAAAAGACAGATACAGTTAATCCTCATTATTTGTGGATTCCATATTTGCGAACTCACCTCCTTGCAGGGTGGGTTGTAACCCCAGAATCAGTACTCACTGCGCTTTCCCGGTATTCACAGACATGGGCAGAGAGGCAAAAATTTGAGTTGCCCGTAGCACATGTTCCCAGCTAAGGTCAAACATGGTGATGCTCTGCCCTCTGGGTTTAGCTTTCAAACAGAGAGATCCCCAGAGGTGGAGACGGGAGAGGGCAGTGTCTGTAAGGAGCTCCCTCTGGGGCCAGCTGGATGGGTTTGAATCCCAGCTCTGGCATCTGTGAGTGGGGCAGCCTCAGGCAAGTCACTTAACACTTCCTTATTTGCAAAATAAATAAAATAGAGTCTGCCAGTATGGGTTGTTTTTAGGATTTAAGATTATAATATTTATGTTAGATAGCCATATAACTATATACATATACATATGTACATATATACATACACATATATGTCCTGTCTTAGTCTGTTCATGCTGCTATAACAGAAATACCATGGACTGGGTGGCTTAAATGACAAACATTTATTTCTCACAGTTCTGGAGGCTGCAAAATCCAAGATCAAGTCAGAAGCAGATTTGGTGTCGGGTGAGGGCCTGCTTGCTGGGGCCTCACATGGTGGAAGGAACGAAGGACCTCATGGGGGTCTCTTTTATAAGGGCACTAATCCCATTTAAGAGGGAGCCATCCTCATGACTTGACTCCCACAGAACCCCACCTCCAAATACTATCACATTGGAGGTTAGGATTTTAACATATGGAATTTGGGGGGCGGGAC
Source organism: Neophocaena asiaeorientalis asiaeorientalis (assembly GCF_003031525.2). NCBI lineage: Eukaryota > Metazoa > Chordata > Mammalia > Artiodactyla > Phocoenidae > Neophocaena > Neophocaena asiaeorientalis. The sequence goes on from NW_020175468.1 coordinate 2,672,193, forward strand.
ACAAACTTTCAGTTAATAGCATGTATATGTTATAATGTAATATTATATATATGTATTTCCCCTAGGAGCAATGGGTCATTAGTCACTAATTCAGTGTTCGCTGTGACTTTGTGGACTATAGCTGCCTCGAATAAGGATAATTGATTGTATATATTAGCATGTCTGGTAGTGATAAAGGCTATGAAGAAAAATAAATCTGATTGAGGGCTTAGAGAATGGCAGGGGCTGTTTTGTACAGAGGGTCTGGGGTGGATTCTCTGAAGATGTTTGAACCGTTCTCTGAAGGAAGCAAGGCCATAAGCCCTGGGTCTCCAGGAGGAATAATCCAATATTTCATTAACTTTCCATTGTCTTGTTTCCCATCTCTCTGTCCCTTCATCCACTTTGACTCTTAAAGCCTTTGGAAGGTTCAGGGTCCATTTTTCCCAGTTTCTATTTTTTTTTCCTGTTCTTACACCTATCTTTCCTGCTTCTTTTCTTCTGAATGTTGATTTTTCTGTCCCTCTTCCATCCACCCAGTTCTTTCTATTTTCTAAAAAAATATTTATTTATTTGGCTGTGCCGGGTGTTAGTTGCAACACGTGGGATCTTTTAGTTGTGGCTTACAGGATCTAGTTCCCTGACCGGGGATCGAAGCCAGGCTCCCTGCATTGGGAGTGCAGAGTCTTAACCACTGGACCACCAGGCAAGTCCCCTCTTTCTATTTATTTAACAAACACATTTATAGTACTAAGTGTCAGGCACAAATATTGACTTGTGAAATGTCTAAGCCTGAGAACAAAGTGTTATCCTCATTCTGCAGATGAGGAAACAGGCACAGAGGGGCAAAGTGACTTGCCTAAAGTCACACAGCCAAGAAGTGTCAGAGCTAAGATTTGAACTCAGACCTTCTGGCCCTGAGACTGGTTTTTTGTTTGTTTTTTCTTTTGATGCTTCTTTTAATTTTTTAAATATTTGTTTATTTATTTGGTTGCACCAGGTCTTAATTGTGGCTCCAGGGCTCCTTTAGTTGCGGCTTGCCAGCTCCTTAGTTGCAAACTCTTAGTTGCGGCATGCATGTGGAATCTAGTTCCCTGACTGGGGATCAAACGTAGGCCCCCTGCAATTGGGAGAGCAGAGTCTTATCCACTGTGCCACCAGGGAAGTCCCTGCTCCTTTCAATTTTTTTAATTGAAGTATAGTTAATTTATAGTCTTATGTTAGCTTCAGGTGTACACCATAGTGATTCAGTATTTTTGCAGACTATATTCCATTATAGGTTATTTCAAGATAATGGCTATAATTCCCTGTGCTGTACCATATATCTTTGTTGCTTATCTACTTTATACATAGTAGTTTGTATCTGTAGCAGTTTGTATACTCCTAATTTGTCCCTCTCTCCTTCCTTCTCCCCTTTGGTAACCACAAGTTTGTTTTCTATATCTGAGTCTGTTTCCATTTTGCATATATATTTACTTGTATTATTTGTTAGATTTCACATATAAGTGATATCATACAGTTTTTGTCTTTCTCTGACTTATTTCACTAAGCATAATATTCTCTAGGTTCATCCATGTTGCTGCAAATGGCGATATTTCATTCTTCTTTTTTTTTTTTTGCGGTACACGGGCCTCTCACTGTCGTGGCCTCTCCTGCTGCGGAGCACAGGCTCCGGACGCGCAGGTTCAGCGGCCATGGCTCACGGGCCCAGCCGCTCTGCGGCATGTGGGATCTTCCCGGACCGGGGCACAAACCCGTGTCCCCTGCATCGGCAGGCGGACTCTCAACCACTGCACCACCAGGGAAGCCCCCATTCTTTCTATTAAGGCTAATATTCCAAGTGTACATACAAACCACATCTTCTTAATCCAATTTTGAGACTACTTTTTTAGTAACCACTATGCAGCCTCCTTTCCTTTCCAGGACCCTTGACCCTCTTGTCTGCCACTCCTCCCCCCTGCACCCCGCAGTGCCTATTCCCCTTCCCTGCTCTCCTGTCTTCATGGTTCCCTCATCCTCTCCTCTCTCTCTCTTCCACCCCCACCCTTAGATCCACCTCCGCAGTGGCCCGAGGAGACCTCTGCCCAGGGCTTCCGGCAGCTGCTGGAGCTGAACCTGCTGGGGACGTACACCCTGACGAAGGTGAGCAGCCGCCTGACAGAGAGATTGTCAGACCCACTTTGTCTCAGAGCCAAATGTTTTCTGTGCCTTGCTTTGATCTTATTCCAGAAGGACTCCATTTTTGTAGAAAAGAAATGCATGCCGATCCCTACATCTGGCCAAAGCTACCTGTGTTGCTACATAGCCCAGTCTTCTTAGGAACCTTCCAGAACCTTCCAAAGTGGTGTGGTGGTAGTGGTGGGGGATGTTAAGGATCTGGAGAAAGGAGTTAGGACAAGGAATCAGTAATAGACAGTCACAGCTTTGCTACCCAGTGAATAGCTATCAGGAGCAAAGAGTATCTCCTTCTACCTCTACGCCTTTCCTCTGAATCTTCCCCAAATCGCCTCCTACTTACTATCTCAGTTCAAATACCATCTCTTCAGAAAGGCCTTTCCTGACTACTCGCTCATATGGCAGCTACATGTACATGTACATATTCGTTCTCTATGGTAACAACTTATTTTCATCAAAGTACTTTTTATTTATTTAATTTACCATCATAATACTTTTTTTTTTTTTTTTTGCTGTGCTGTGGGACTTGTAGGATCTTTGTTCCCCGACCAGGGATCGAACCCGTGCTTCCTGCAGTGGAAGCGCAGAGTCCTAACCACTAGACCGCCAGGGAATTCCCCATTATAATACTTTTTAAAAATTATTTATTTATTTTTGGCTGCGTTGGGTCTTCATTGCCGCGCGCCGGCTTTCTCCAGTTGTGGCGAGCAGGGGCTACCCTTTGTTGCAGTATGTGGGCTTCTCACTGCGGTGGCTTCTCTTTGTTGCGGAGCACGGGCCCTAGAGCGTGCGGGCTCAGTAGTTGTGGTGCACGGGCTTAGTTGCTCCGCGGCATGTGGGATCTTCCCGGACCGGGGATCAAACTTGTGTCCCCTGCATTGGCAGGCGGATTCTTAATCACTGCGCCACCAGGGAGGCCCCTATTCTGTCATTCTTGTTTCTTGTTGACTCCTCACTTTTTCTTTTCTTTACCTTTTCTGGAGTATTTGAAAGCAAATCTCAGATATCATTATTTCACCCATAAATAAAATAATTCAGTATGATCTTTACTAGATAAGGGTTTTTTTTTTGTTTTTTAAGTGTGTATCTGTGTGCTCTTTTAGACAGGGTGGGTGGTCAGAAGCCTTCTCTAAGAGGTAACATTTGAGTCAAGACCCCTAGGAGGTATGTGGGCAACTGTGGTCCAGCAGAGGAGCAGCCAGTGCAAAGGCCCTGGGGTGGAAGTGCTTGGCGTGTAGGAGGGACAGCGAGGAAGGCAGCGTGACTGAAGCAGACGAAGCAGGGAGAGGCTGGAAGTTGAGGGCAGATCGTGCTGGGTCTTGTAAACCTTGGAGAGGACTTGGGTTTGACACTGTCTGAGCTGGGAGCCATAGAGTGTTCGGAGCAGAGGAACTCCAACTGTTGTAAGTGGGATCTGGTGCCGTCTGGTGGCCAGGTGGGGAACAAAGTGGGGGGCAAGGGCAGAGGCCAGGAAGTCAGTGAGGAGGTGACGATGGGATGGCCCAGGCCAGAGGAGGTGATGTTGGATCCCACCAGGCTGGTGGCTGTGGATTTGGTGAGAAATGGTCTGATTCTGCATACATTTTTTTCGTAAGTTTTTCTGTTTATTTATTTATTTGGCTGCCTCGGGTCTTAGTTGCAACTCGCGGGATCTCCGTTGCAGCGAGAGGGCTCTTCATTGCTGCTTGTGGGCTTCTCTCTAGTTGTGGTGCTGGGACTCCAGAGTGCACAGTCTCAGTAGTTGCGGTGTTAGGGCTTTCTAGTTGTGGCACGCGGGCTTAGTTGCCCTGTGGCATGTGGGATCTTAGTTCCCTGATCAGGGACCGAACTCGAGTTCCCTGCATTGGAAGGCGGATTCTTAACCACTGGACCACCAGGGAAATCCCTGGATGCATTTTAAAGGTAGACTTGTTAAGATTTCCTTATAGACTAGATGTGGCGGCCGACTTAAGAAAGAAAGGAGTGGGTGGGGTTTTTGTTTGTTTGTTTCCCGCAACCCCAATCCCCAGCATCTGGCAGGAAGGCGTTGCCATCTGCTGCCCTGGGGAAGCCTGGGGAGGAGCAGGTGGGGCGGGGGACTGTCAAGTGAGAGATGCCCACCAGACATCTGCGTGCGGGCCACGGGTCTAGGGCAAAGGTTGAGGCCTGGAGACATCAGTTCGGAGCGCACCAGCTTGAGGCTAGAGGAGCTCAGGAAAGCGAATGTAAACAGAGGGAAGAGGGGCATGGAGTGGGTCAGGGGTCACCTGTGTGGAGAAGCTCAGGTGCTTCCCCAGATCTCATCCGAGATCCAGGTGAAATATCCCCAAGCAGTTGGATAATCTGTCTCTCAACCAGTCAACCCTGGCTTCTGTCCCCAGTTTCTGTTCACCTTCTAAGATTGGCCCCTCCTGGGAATTCCCTGGCGGTCCAGTGGTTAGGACTGCGCGCTTTCACTGGGGAGGGCACGGGTTCAATCCCTGGTCTGGGAACTAGATCCCGCAAGTCAGTGGTACGCGGCCAAAATAATAATAATAAAAGATTGGCGCCTCCGTACAATAAGGCATGCACACACCACAGCCCGTAAAGGATATGTGCGTGTGTGTATTTTTTTTCCCTTCCTTGGCCGTGCCGACGGCATGTGAGACCTTAGCTGCCCCACCACGGACCGAACCTGAGCCCCTTGCACTGGAAGCAGGGATCCTTAACCACTGGACCACCAGGGGCTTCCCATGTGTGTGTGTTTATTTTTTTCTTTCTCTCCCTCCCTCATTAATTGCCAGCATTTTTAAAAAGAGAGAAATTTCTCACAAACAACTGGATTTCTGGTTTCTCTTGAAAAGTTGGCCAACTGGATCCATGGCAAGGGCGACAGTCTGCTAAATGTGGCCTGGCACCCCACTGTACCCCAATCCCCAGCTCTCCCTCCTTGGCCTCCTGACTCTGTTACCTGTGAGTGGCTGGTGCAGAAGCCTCACATGAGGGTCTAGATCTGGGGTCCACCTGCCTGGGTTCTCTGTCACTTCCTACTTGTAACATCAGGCAAGATTCTCAGTCTCTCTGCACCTAGGTTTTCTCATCTGTAGAAGGAGGCTAATAGTGGTAGTAATTCACAGCGTTGTCCTGAGAATTGAATGAGGTTAAATTAAATACCCACAAAGTCCTTAGAACATACCTGGCACAGAGGTTACTGTCTGCAAGGTATTACTGTTTATCGCGAACCTTGCCCCATTCTGTGTCTTGCGGCCAATCCACCTCACTCAGTTTGCCGTCTCTGAGATACATATTGGGCAAATGAATCCTGGGAGAAGTAGAAGGGAAAAGGTGAAGTTTGAGCTCAACCTTGAATGGGAGGGAAGGAAGTAGAGAAGTAGGACACAGGGTGTTTCACTTGCCAAAAGAGTGTGCAAAGGCCCTGGGGCAGAAACAACCTGGGTGTATTTTAAGAACAGGAGAACCTCCATCTCCTTCTCCCTTTAGCAATTATAAGCATTTTGTTAAGCTTGTTCTATCCATTGCCTCCTGCCATCCCCTACCCAGACATCATATAATATCATTAGTAAGAACTTCATAAATACTACCAATGGATTAGAACGTTTATTTATTTTTATTTTGACATAATTTAAGACTTATTTAAGACTTATTGCCCGGATAATACAGAGGAGTCCTGTATACGCAGACTCCCCGTTGTTAACATTTGACCACATTTGCTTTATTCTTCTATCTCTCTATTTGAGAGTAAGTTGCAAGCATGATGTCTATTTACCCTTCAGTGCCTTGGAGGGTATTTCCTAAAAACGAGAACATTCTCTTACACAGTCATAGTAACGTTAACATTGATATCATGATCTTAGCTAATCTAGAGACTTTCTTATTCAGATTATTAGAATTCTTATCACGGTACCGTGGCCACACCTGTGTTAGTCGGGGTTCCCCCAGAAGCAGAGTCCAGGTGGGGATTGAAAGGCAGGATGGATGGAAGGCGATCCCAGGAATTGCTTCCTTCAGCCTGGGGAGTAGTTGCTAGGCAGCTGATGAAGGGTGTCACCAAGCAAGTTACCACCAGGTGGGGCACCATCCCCTGGGGGCACTCTGGGATTCAGCTAGAAACGTGCACCTCAGAGTTATCCCCCCCATCTAAGAGGCAAGGAAGAGCCAAATACTGTTTTAACTTAAAAATACATTTGGCGGTCTTCCCTGGTGGTCCAGTGGTTAGGACTCCACGTGTTCACTGCCAAGGGCCTGGGTTCAATCCCTTTTCTGGGAATTAAGATCCTGCAAGCAGTGTGGGGTGACCAAAAAAAAAAAAAAAATTAACTTCATGTTAATAATTAAAATTAAGACTTTTTTGCATGACCAAATTACTATTAGATCTCCTAAGAAAATTAACAGTAATTTCTTAATACCATTTAATACCCAAGCCCTATTTAAATTCACCTAGTTGTTCGCAAATGTCTTATTATAGTTGGTTTGTTCACACCAAGCTCCAAAGTCTGCCGATTGCATTTGGTTTTTCAGAGGGCAGAGACTTTTGTCTGCTTCTTCCTGCCTCTGTCCCAGTGCCTGTTGTAAAGCAATTTGTCAACATGTGTAAGTTGCTGCCATTATCACCATTGTCATCATTGTAACCATGACCACCATGACCACCATCACCATTACCATCATCATTATTAAACCATCATCATGACCATCTTCACCATCATTGCCATCATCCCCCCATCATTATCATCATTACCTTCATCACCGTCATCATCACCACCACCACCAATGTCCCTTGAAAGCTCCTTAAATGTTGATTCTGGGACCTCAGGCCTCCTGAATCAGAATCTCTGGGTCTTTGGCCTCCCTGGTGGATTCTGACACAAGCCAAAGTGAGCCATTCCCTAGGCTAGAGAAAACAACAGAGGAATTAGGGATATTTATATAGCTAAGGAAATGAGATCTTGTCAGTAGGGATCGCAGAAGATGTTTGAGCGCAGGAGCGTCTATTGTAGACTCTCAGAGCTGGATTGGTTCTTAGAGACCTATCCATTCGTTCATCTATTTAGTCATCAAAGACTGACCAAGCATTCGTAGGTGCTGGCGATACACCACGTGGTCTTTGCCCTTGTGGATTTTATAGTCATGGGGCAGCCAAGTGTTACTAAATAAACAAGAGAGGAGTTTATACGGGTGAGTGTGTTCTGGTGCTGGTTTGTTCTGGCCTTCAGGGTAGGCTTTTTGGAGGAAGTGAAACATGAATGACATTAACTAGGGGAGAGGTGGGGCAAAGGGAGGGAGTCAGGCCATGAACAGTCCGGTGGGTCCTTGATGGAGCTACATGGAGATGCAGGTGTTCCTGGCAGAGAACAGCCTGTGCAGAGGCCTGGCCGTGGGAGAGAGTTAGGAGCTCTCAAGGTGCTGAGTGCAGTGAGTGAAGGGGGTGGTACAGGAAGGGGTTGGGGGGCAGATATATCAGGCTTGGATGGCCATGCTGAGGCATCTGGTCTTGACCTCAAGAGCAACAGGAAGCCATAGAAGGTATCTGAGCAAGGAAGTGATGTGAGCCCATTAATACTAACAGATCGTTAGTAGTAACAGATCATTCTGTCTCTTGTATGAGGAACAAATCTGTGGGCAAAGTGGGGTGAGAATTCGTATCAGGAGATGTTCGTACTTGTGCACGTGAGAAGAGATGGCCTTCAAGGCCTCGCACACTCTGGCCCCTGTGGCTCCTCTGATCTCACTTCCCACCGCAGTGGCCTCCTGGCTGCCAAACACACCCAGCCTGGTTCTGCCTCGGGGCCTTTGCACTCGCTGTTCCCTCTGCCCAGCTTGGTTTTCTCTAAGAAATGCCTACAGCTCACACCTGGACTCAAAATGCTCAAATCTGGGACTTCCCTGGCAGTCCAGTGGTTAAGACTCCAAGCTTCCACTGCAGGGGGCATGGACAGGTTCAATCCCTGGTCCAGGAACTAAGATCCCGCAAACTGTGAGGAGAGGCCCCCCCAGAAAAAGAATGAAAAAAAACCCCCTCAAATCTCACCTTCCCAAAGCCCTCCCTTGGGCACCGTTTGAAACTGCACCCAGCCCAACACTCCCATTCCCCCATCTCCTGCTCTCCTTCTTGTTTCATATCCCTAATTACACTCTAGAACATTTCATAGTGCACTTGTATCTGTTTCTTGCTGCCTCCCCATGGAACTTGGGCTCCACGAGGGCAGAAATCTCTCCCGGTCTTGTTTCCTGCAGTATCCACAGCATCTACCCCAGTACCTGGCACATAATAGGTCCTCACGAAATGTTTGTGAAATGAATTAACAAGGTGGAGGGAATTGTAGAGATTCGAGAGCTCCTTGGTGATGGGTCTGATGAGGAACTGAGGGTGAGGGAGGCTCTGGAAGACCCCCAGATCTCCCGGGTCTCCGGCTTGAGAAACTGGGTGGGAGCGGGCCCCATGTCAGAGGCTGGGAACCAGGAAGAGGGGCAGATTTTAGGGGGAGACAATGGGGTAAGTTTTGCACTTGAGACACGGAGATGAAAATGCCCAAGGGGGCCAGGTCAGGAGGTCCAGAAAGGGGCTCCAAGGGCGATTTAGGAGATGCTGGTGGAAACCCAGTAAAGTGGGGGGTTCCCAAGGCAGGGCGAGGACAGCAAGAAGCAGACCCAGGAACCTGAACATTTAGGAGACCTGGAGTCAGGCCAGGGAGAGCCTGCAGGAGTTCTCTGAGCGAGCCAGGCTGTTTCAAATCGCGCGTCTGAAGGGAGGAAGGGAAAGAGGGACAGGGAGAGTCAGCAGGTCTCTTACCAGCAGGTCCCTGATGCAGCTACACAGAGGTTCAGGCGACCTTGGCAGGAGGAGTGGGGGAGGATGCCTGCCAAGGAATGCCTGGGTTAGGGCTGGAAAGGGGCCACAAGGAGCATGGGGCAAATATTTATTGAACGCTAGCTGTGTGCCCGGTGCTGAGATGAGGGTGGTGAATGAACCCGTCTCAGCCCCCATGGACCTCACCTTTGCAGGTTGGGGGAGGGGAGGGAGTTAAACAGCTGGGCAGGGAGTCATGAGGATTAAGGAGAGAAATATGGCCAGGGCAGGGCCTGGGGAGTCAGGGTTTCAAGGCTGGTGAGAGTGAGGGGAGACAGGGAGAACACTTAGAGTGGTCTGAAGTTTTTTTTTTTTAAGATTTTTTTTTTTTGTGGTACGCGGGCCTCTCACTGTTGTGGCCTCTCCC